>NW_028324315.1:2987500-3087500 GCF_058129835.1 Hydra viridissima
TTTCGTGGCAAATCGTTTTTGCGAAATATACTTAAATCTGCGATACAATCAAGTATGGACGTATAGACGCCTGAAAATCGCATTGTGCTTAGTTATTGTAGTTCACGTTACGGTATTTTTAGTTGTTGCATTTTATCCAAACTTGTATAACATCATACAAAAAATATTCTACGTGTATATCTATCCGGCAACTGGTTTATTTTTACTAGTTCTCATAATTATCACAATGGGATATATTGGCTATCATATGTATCGTCATCATCAAGTCAGAAGGAGAACGGCTCCAATTCAGCAGAGCGTTTGTCATTCAGCAAATCAAGTAAGTACAGTGTCTATACTAAAGAATTCAAAGTCCGCGTTTAGTTTTCTCGTGCCTTGTCTTATTGTTGTCAACTTCGTCTTCTTGTTTCTATTCCCAAGTTTGATAAGCAGCTGGTTAGTCATCAAAGAACAAGAAGACAAAATAGACAGAACTATTTTAATTTTACTTTATTATATTGGATTTGCGTTTGATTTTCTTATATACACTTTTCTAACTCCACCAATCAGAAAGGAGCTAGTTTTTACTTTTAGCAAGAAGAAAAAGCAGCGACAAACACCACAGTAAACAATTTTATTGCAACTGTAAAATGGGATATACAAAAATAAGAATAACAGAATAACAGAATTTACAGAACAACCGAATTAAAAAAGTTCTTCATTATCATAAATCATTAAATTTTATTGAAACAAAAAATGGTCAAGGAAAATTGTCACCTACAGAACAGAGCTTTGATTGGTTTGACTTATCATTTGATCAGGTAAAAGGTAAATATTCCAATATTTATAACTTTTTTTGCAATTTGCACTTAATTTAATTTCTGTCGTTTGTACGTTTGTATTTCGATCAATCATCTTACTAAATGACACAAAGAGAACATAACTTTAAAAAGATTACATCCGGGAGACTTTCAAAATTTGCTTTTTTTTATAGAACTTAAGTTTCTTATTTTTCTTATAACAGTTTTTTAGTTTTTAAATATAGAAAAACTTTTTTCAAAGTATTTAATTGGACTCGAAAAAGAATTTTAAAATAAAGCGAACTAAGGAAAACAAAGAAAATTTTTTTACGTAAAATTACAGACTGCAATTTCCTGTTTGACGACCAAAACATCGAGAATCAAAGTTTACTAACGGTTTTTAGCTTATGGAACAGAGATTCATCGGCGTTCGGATCAGGATAATGATGAAAACGCTGAAGATACCGAAGGTGATAAAAATTCTAAAGATGCTGAGGAACACCTTTAAAAAATGCTGAATGATTTGTAGTAAAATTTAATGTTTTTATTATTTTTTTTCATTGGAATTCTTTCCGAGAGGGCAAGGCAGGGTGTTATGCCTGATAATGAAACATTTTTAGGCAAAAAAAATGTTTTAAAAAACTTTTTTTAAGGTAGCAGATCCCCTTAAAATAAAGTTGCTTAAATTTTTGTAATGGAGCATCAATTGCAATTACATTCTATTTTGTATCAATTAAATACTTTTATCATTATTTTGAAGTTTTGAAAAAAAAAGGAACCAGGGAGTAGTTAGACATTTAAGCAGCCATTTTGAAAAATTTTTAAACAAGATTATAAAAGTTTGGTAAATGCTACTGACTCCAAATTTTCAAGGTATGCTAGGAGAACTATTAACTAGGGTTTCAACCACTTTTGTGTGAAACGGGAAAATATTTCAAAAGATAATAAAATAAAAGATTTTTTTTTTTTAGTTAGTAAAATTAAGTACCTAAAAAAATAAAAAATTGTACTTAATATAAAAATTAGATCTTTGTTGAGGTACAAACCCCAGACAACACATCAAGGAACATTTCCTAAAAATTTCAAATCAAAATCTTCATTAGAAGTTGAGAAAACGTGTTTAATGTGTTGCAAAGTATAAAAAAAATGAAACTCAAGAAAAATGCTTTTACAGATTTCGTAATAAAAAAATTAATAAAATTGTTATCATTCTAAAAACCACCAGCAGAGTATGATGTTTCAAACAAGATGTTTTTAAGACTTAAATTTCATCCAAACTACTGATTAAAAATTTAAAAACCTAACAACAAACCCGTTGCTATGGCGGTAACTAAGGAAGTCTGAAAACTGAGGTGCACTAAAACATAATTACTTAAAAAACTAAATTAAATTACAAGTAAGAGTTTTCATATTTCCAATCTCTGTTAAATTCTGCATCGAAATCAAACTTAAAAAATTTTGTGAATTTTTTTGATTTTTGTGGAGTTCTGCTACCTTAAACATTGAAAATCTTTCTAGTCTTCAAATAAAAAAGTTGATTCTTTTAGTTTTTTTTTTAAACAAAATTTATTTGCAGAGATATTTTTTTTTGAAGAATGAAGTTGTTTCACTCTTACTCCCCTTCCATTGACACTTCTAATAAATCTTCCTCCCCACTCCCTCCCCACTCCCTCACCCCTCCCTCACTCCTCCCCATTCCCCGAAAAAAAATTTCAACATTTTATTGCGCTTGAAAACGGAAATACACATTCTTGGTGAGCGTATTTTTAGTTCGGTTGGCTTTGAATGGCAGCGATGAATATGCATCTACATGGTTCAACGCACTCTACTATCTGACCTCAAAGCCAGATGAATATTAATTCAGTTTTTGAAAACTATATAAAAATTATATAAGCTTACTTTTGATGCGCCAACTGCAATAATATTAATTAACATTTCCTGAAGAAAAAACTTTTCCACATGTCAGACATATTTGTTTTTTTCTGCTCATTAAAAAACCTTGCTTTTTTTCCAATTTCACCCGTAGAAAAATCTGAAACAGGAAAAAGAGTTTTTAAAACCAATTTGTTGTTTAGTGAGCCGTTTTCTATGTTAAATCAAACAAAAATAGTTAAATATAATCTAAAATTTTTCTTGTAGCATGTATCCTTCGATAGCTCAGTTGGCAGAGCGGGAGACTGTAGAATGTGATATATAGTTATCTCTAGGTCGCTGGTTCAAATCCGGCTCGGAGGACACTTCTTTTCGGTTATAAAAAGACTTTTCGAAAACATTTTCTTTTTTTCTAAGTTTTTTGACAAATCTTTAGAGTTAATTTTAAATATCATGTTTTTCTTTTCGAAGGAATTTTCTTTTAAAAAAAAATTAATTTTATGAAATAAATTCTCAAAAGCAATATTTACTTAAAAACTTATCTCATTATAACAGCCAGTACCAAATTAATCTCATTATAACAAGCGGCAACGCTAAATAAGACTGATGCACCAAAATAGCAAATTGCTGTTACCTTTAATAACTAAAAGGGGGTTGATGTGACTGGTTAGGCGAGACCAAATATTTTCGACGAATCCGACAGACTTTAATAAAATTTAACTTCTATTGTTTAAAACAATAGATTTTTGTTGTTTAGAAAAACTATGAGCAACAAGCATAGTTCATAAAAAAAATAATAACGTTGCGCGTCCATCTTTTATACGTCCTTGATGAAACGTTTCATGATAGACCATTTTTACAATTTTTCCGTTGTCAATGATTTTCTCACTGATCTCAAAATACAACTGCGTAGCGTATTCTATTTTTTTTTTTCTTTTTTCTTTCAAAAAAAGCTGAAGCCGGGAATAGGCCACCCAAGATGGCGGCGATCAGAGCTCTTAGCGGTGACCGATGTACATTTTACAAGGCTTTACAGAAATATGAAAGAAAATAATTTAATAGAGTTTTGAAAGAAAAATTATAAAAAGTTTAAATAATGATTTTTAAAAAATTAGATAATTAAAGAAATTATTTATTTTAATATTAAAGTTCAAAATATTCGATATAATTTTTAAGTGCAATTTACGAATAATATTTATGTTTAATTAATATACCTTTTAGTTCTTAGTTACCCAATGCAGTGTGCTAGAAAGTTAATAATATAATTGCATGATAAGCGGCAATGCCTACTTACAATTTTGAGAAACTTTATTTTTTGTTCTAAACAAAGAAGATATTTCAAATATAAAAATATTGTTAAATTTAAACCGTATGTTTATAGTTCTGGCATTATTATAAAAACCTTTTTTACTTTAATTCTGTGTTTTGTTCTTAGGAGATGTTTACATATATTTTTTTCATTTTAAATTTTTTTAACATAAGATTTTTTCATAAAAATAACGGAATTTTACATATTTACAAATTTCATATTTTATTATATTAGATATTTACAAATTACAAATAATTATAAATTTCAAATATAAATATTTTTTTTATTCAACAAAACATATTCTTACATATGCTTTTTTAAGCGTTATTATTATTAAATATTCATTTAACCGTTCGTTACAACACAGTTCATGCAGTATTTATAACTTTGTAGTAACTATCTGAAATTAATACTAATTCATAAAAAATATTTTACCTTAAAAAAGAAACTCAGCTGCCTACCATGCAGCTGTGTTATTTACCTTCTAGCACACATTATTGGGTAGTTAAGAACTAAAAGGTACATAAATTATACAACAAATGCTAATTATTTGAAATTTGAGATTTCTCCACAAGCAAACAAATACTTTTTCTTCACTACTGTTAAACAAACTGAAACTAAAATTTGTCCTAAGTTTTACTGAGAATTTGCATTTCATTTTATTATATTTATTCTAAAAAACGAAAAACAGAAAGTTAATATAAAACAAGCTATTGTAAGAATATGTTTTGCTAAACAAAAAAAAAAAAATTTTTTTTGAAATTTATTTCAGTATGTAATATTCCGTTATTTTTATGAAAAAAAATCTTATGTTTAACAAAAAGATCCATTTCTCGTCAACTTTTTTTCGTTTTTCATCAAAATCCTTCGTAAAAGCGGCTCACTTTTTTGTCTGCACAAAAGAGATGTGTAAATTGTACCCCGTTGATCTTTATTCATCTCAGTCAATAGATGTGGGGCCCATATACCCTTCCTGTATACCTTTCTGGTTTCTTGAAGATGTCTTTGAAATGTTGACCAAGTAGTTTAAAGAG
The DNA here is from genome assembly GCF_058129835.1 of Hydra viridissima. Lineage (NCBI taxonomy): Eukaryota > Metazoa > Cnidaria > Hydrozoa > Anthoathecata > Hydridae > Hydra > Hydra viridissima. Next base: position 2,992,495 of record NW_028324315.1, read on the forward strand.
TGTTTGCTATTTCCTGGATACTCAGTTTGGGATTCGTTTCCGGCGATGTTTTTAAATCGTCATTATCAAAACTTACTAGCCGCCCACTTCGATCGCCATCAGACAAGTCAAAATCACCAATGGAAAATTTTCTAAACCAACGCTGACACTTATTGACCTTCAATTTGTTGCGACTGTTTCACTGAACACCTGATAGAAAATGAAACAGCATGCATTTACGTAAATGTTCTTCAGTTGGTTGATCGTCCGCCATTTTACACCAGAGTAATAAAAATGTTTAAATTCACTTTAGTCACTAAATTCAAGGTCACAATTAAATTGTGCAATAAAACACGTCTGTATGCATTCACGCACTGAGCTAGGCTGAAACAATTGTTTCAGCCTAGCTCAGTGCGTGAATAGTTAACTATTCCACACTATAAATAATTGATTACTTATGGGTACCACTAATATATTTATCAATATTTGAGCTTATGACATAAAACTTGATTATCATCAGATTCTAAATTTTCATTTAACCGTTTGTGAATTCCGCCGCCATTTTGGAAGGCCAAAAATGGCTTCAAAAAATTTGCCGTAACACTGTCAAGTTATATTTTAAAATCAGTGGATTTTCTCTTTAAAAACATTTAGCATCGCTTGCCTTTCTGATTCACCATCTTCTTGTAAATCCTTTCCCAATCTAAGCTTTTCTAAAATTTCTTTTCTCCCTATGACATCGAACCAGCTTTTAATATTCAAAAGTTGAATTGTTCTCTGAAAAAAGTCCATTTCTGAATTGCCTAATATCCTCATAGACCGATGTTTCCCAACTTGGACCCCGCGTTGGGAAAAACCGGAGTAGATCCTAAGCTGATCAGATATTTATTTATAACTATTGTGAACAAATCGCGTTTAATAAAATAAACTTTATATCTGTGATAAAATGAAAATTACAAATGCAGTTTGACATCAGTAATATAAACAAATTCGTTAATTATAATCAAAATTTTTATAAAACCCTCTTTCTAATTTCAAAAACTCTGTAAGATGCATTTTGTACTCAACCATTTAACAAATCTTAACAAACCTATAGATTTTCTTTTTTAATTTAAAAATGTTTCAAAAGTTAAGAATAATAAATATCCTCCCCGGCGGGGAATCGAACCCCGGTCTCCCGCGTGACAGGCGGGGATACTTACCACTATACTACCGAGGAATATATATAACAGTGAATTATATATAGATTATTTAGTTAAAATGAAATAAGTTTACCTGTTAAAAAATATTCTCAAATGGTTTTGTTAGGTCCGTCAAACGGGGTGACTATGAACGCTTTTTAAACACTTTTGCATCATGAAACAAAACAGTTCGTCTAATCGCTACTTTCTTTTTTTAACAGAACATTATACTATGCAACTTCCAGAACTGTTTCTAGGCCTGATCAATATTATAAAGTAAATACCTTAATTTTCTTATTTTATACAAGCATCTTCGTATTTTTAAAATGGGGTGACTGAACACAGGATTCGGGGTGACTTTGAACACGACATAATGTTTTTATTTCTTCGATAAGTGATAGATTAACATGTTGTAAGGGGAGAAAAATACTGTTAAAGATCAAACAGATAGTTATGCCATGCTTTTTTGGAGCTTAATTTCTAAGTTTTAAGTTTTTATGGAGAGTTCCTAGCGGAAAGTTATATGCTTTAGCTGCTTTCCTGATAGTAAATCCATGGTTTTTCACTTTATTTACTGCTGCTTGTAAGTCTTTTTGAGTGTAAGTTTTTTTGTAACCTCGGCTATTTTCCTTTCTTTTGTAATTTCGAGGCATAGTTCCTTAAATTAATAAAAAAAACTTGAATTCTTGATAAAGAAAAATGTCATTTTTAAATGAGCAAATAATCATTTACTGAAAAGCTACACCCTCAATGTTGAATTCTTTAGAACAGTATGTACCTGAACTTGATGTGTAGCAACTTTTATAAAGTTTTGATGCGCGCTTCTTAAGATATAGCTTGATAAGTCAACTAACTGCCCGAACAATGTAACTCATGCTGTTGATATAAGAAAAGCCGAAAAAGGAAAATATTTTGCTCAGCCTAAAGTTAGGTTTTAAATATTATATTTAATGCAACTGGATCAAAATAACACACAACTTAGATCTATTGTGTGTGTTGTTTCACCTGTTATACCCCATTCACACCAACAAAACCGAGTTTTAATAACACTCGCTTTTAAAACAGTGTTTTATTTAGCTACCGTTTTTTTAAACTCATTTATTTGAAGCATGGTTTTAAAAAGCAGTGTGAACGGAAAAATGCGTCACAAGATTAAATAATCACGATAAAAAAAAGTTTTATTTTTGGTGTGAATGGGGTATTAGTTAACTTCCCAACAATCACACAACGTTGAAACAACGTTGAAATAACGTTGATCGACGTTGATCAACGTTATTTCAACGCTGTTTCAACGTTGTGTGCTTGCTGGGTTGGTACTGATGTTCATAGTCACCCCGCTGTTCATAGTCACCCCTGTTGACGGTATTCCGTGAAAAAGGTCCATTTTTTTAAAAAAAATTTGATATTTAAAAAAAAAAATCACTTAAGTCGAATAAAACTGTAACAAACGCAATAATCACATTTTCACACGGTCTTTTGGCAGTTAAACAAAATTTAATATATATCCTTATGCTATTCACGCAATCCGATTAGCAAAATTACTTTGTTTCACCATTTGTTTGAAATGCTCGACTCTAATTGGTTGTTAGGAAAAATCCAAGGTAAGCCAAAACCAGCAAAAGTGATATTATAGCATCATTGTGTGTTTTCAAAATTATTTCCTTTTTCATTTCTTAAAATGATGTTAGAAAGTTTGTAATCTTAAAATTTTGAAATTAAAATCCGACGTGCGTAAAGGAGCAAAACATGTCGAAAATGTTTGCTAGCCAGTCAAGTACTCTGTCAACACAAAGTCTAGGCGAGGTTGATACTGAAAAAGAAGAAGGAAGTTGAACGTAAAAATCTAACACTATTTTCAGATATAGATGACCTGCCTCTCCATGAAAGCGAAGCCGAAAAAATAAGTAATAAATTTCTAATCAGTTTAATTTCTTTGTTTAGTGCCGGTAAATTTTACACAAGTGCTAATTGCCTTCATGTATTGCTTAAAGCTGCAGTTGGAAGCATTCAAATTTGATTAGAATTAATTTTATTTATAATGGTTAATTATTTTGCCTAACTTTTATTAAAATTTTCAACTTAAATGGCCGCCTAAAACTGAACCGTTCCCGTACTCAAGATAGAGAAGAAGGAGGTGCACGACAGAAACGCTCCCTAGTATGGCAGTATTTCCAGGAATTAACTGATTCTGAAAAAAAAACTGTTGTTCATCTGCTGTAAACTTTTTCCTTTGAAAACTTTGATTCGAACTTTGTCGTTCGAATTTCTTGACGACAAACAGATCATCAACGTTAACTGACATGCGTCACCTTCAGTCTCGTCATTCGAAAGAACACCTCGGTTTATCGAAAGCTCGATTTATTGAAAGCTGGACTTCGTGTACGAATTGTAAGGAGGGAGAACTAAAACAAAAACGACGATCAATAAAAAAAATATACACAAGATGATTCACCAACTCTTCACATAAATAAATGATAAAGCGTTAGAAGAAAAGTTTAAAACAACGATCGGAAAAGACAAACATAAGATGACTCGTCCACTCTTCATATAAATAAATGATAAAGCAAAAAGAATTAAGTTAAAAACAACAACTGAGAAAAGACGTAAACGCGAAGACTCGCAAACGATAAAGCGACAATTAGAAAAGCCAAAAACAACGGTCAGAAAAGACTTATAGACAATGATTCACCGAACTATCACGTAAGTAGACAATAAATTAGAAAGAAGAAAAGTTTAAAACAACTGAGAAAAGACGTAAACATGAAGACTCATCAACCCGCTATATAAATAAATGAAAAGAGATCGCAACTGGAAAACAAGCAAAAACTATAAAAGCTCAAAAAGAAGGAGTCTAAAAGTTCGTTAGTTGAGATTTGGAGATAGAGATTAGAGCGACTGATGAGTACAGTCGTCTTTTAAGAAAAAGAGATTTAAAAGAGAAATTTGAGAGAAAAGAGTTTTTAAGAGATTTAAAGAGGATTTTAAAGAAGAGAAAGAACTTTGTGATAAGAAGAGTACTTTGATAAACAAGCAGTTTTATAAGCAGTTTAATAAGCAGTTGAATAAAAGAAGAAGATTTTAATATTGATTGTTAGAGAATAACCAGAAGATTTAATTAAAGAAGAGATAATTGTAATAAAAGAAGATATAAAAGAAAGAGGAGTAATTAATATAAACAGTATTGAACACTGCAAGAAGCGTAAGAGAATATTATTTGTATTATACAAAAGTTATAAGAGTAAGAGTGCTAACCATTACACATTAATAGGACATTTGTTGAGTTTTTTATATTATGGAATATACTGAGGACGGCGATTATAAGTTTTGCCCTTTTAGATTAAACCTTGCCCATTCCTAACCAAACTATCCCCAAACTTCACCCTTACCTAACCAAGTACCCCCAGACCATTAACGCAGCAAAAATGAAGCAAGTTGAACAAGACATTCCAGCATTGAGGGACCTCCACTTGTTTTGTGTCACTAACAAGGGCCTGAATATTGTTGCTGGAGTCAGAGATATAGTTTGCAATCGGGAGACAGAACAACCTATGTTACAAAGCAGACTGAACTGAATTTTTCATATTCTTCATCATCATTTTCATATTCTTCATCATCATTTTCATATTCTTCATCATCATTTTCATATTCTTCATCATCATTTTCATATTCTTCATCATCATTTTCATATTCTTCATCATCATTTTCATATTCTTCATCATCATTTTCATATTCTTCATCATCATTTTCATATTCTTCATCATCATTTTCATATTCTTCATCATCATTTTCATATTCTTCATCATCATTTTCATATTCTTCATCATCATTTTCATATTCTTCATCATCATTTTCATATTCTTCATCATCATTTTCATATTCTTCATCATCATTTTCATATTCTTCATCATCATTTTCATATTCTTCATCATCATTTTCATATTCTTCATCATCATTTTCATATTCTTCATCATCATTTTCATATTCTTCATCATCATTTTCATATTCTTCATCATCATTTTCATATTCTTCATCATCATTTTCATATTCTTCATCATCATTTTCATATTCTTCATCATCATTTTCATATTCTTCATCATCATTTTAATATTCTTCATCATCATTTTCATATTCTTCACCATCATTTTCATATTCTTCATCATCATTTTCATATTCTTCATTTTTATTTTCATCTCCATTTTCATTCTTCATCTTCATATTCATCATTTTCATATTCTTCATCATCATTTCAAGAAAGCAAGTGGGATAGAAAGAAGCCAAACTAGCACCTTGCTGCAATCACCTCAAGCGGTCAAAGACAGCCACGAATCGTGGCAGCCAGAGTTCTTTGGTCTTCTAAAAAAATTGCGCAAGCTGACTGCCCTTGCTCATCAGTCAAAAATATTCAAGTAGTGCCTTAGAATGCCTGTGAAATGAAGAAAATTCAGTTCAAGAAATTGTTATCATCTTCCCGAACCCGTTGGGATTTAAATAATGCCACCATCGAATCAGCCTTAGAAATCAAACCAATCTGGTCCTTCTTGCTGGATACTCAAGACATGAACGTGATGCATTGGAACAAACTGAAAATTTTCAGAAGCTAATTCCGACAACAGACGAGTTCGAAAAACTGGAGGAGTTCTATAAATTTTTTAAAAAAATCCTACAGACCAGCGAAACATTGAGCGCAGACAATTCCTCTGCCATTCACATTGTGGTTCCACAACTTCACCATCTTTAGAGATTTGCGGATCAGATGCTAAAAGGTCTGGGAAAGAAATTTGCTTTTCAATTCAACACAGAAGTCAGTTCCGAAATCGAAATATTTGGTTCCAGATAAATTGTCTACCTGGTTGTCAACTACATAAACACTTGTGACAAATATAAGTAAAAAACCATTTAAAAATACTATTAATCAAAATTTGCAGTCTACTTTTGTGCAAAATCCCAATCCACCATTAGAGATGCCAATTGTCAAAAGTAACATCTAAAGTTGCTAATATCAGTAAGTGCTACCAATGATCTGATGTAATGCAATCGCAAAAGTTATGAATAATTAAACGAAATGAGAGATGTAGATAAACATTCAACAATTACCATAATCTTTAAACTTATTTAGCTGCTTTTAATAAATTTATTTAAATTACTTGTTAATTCAACTGATGTCCATGCATTTTTTGTGATTGATTTTTAATGTATTTTGAATAATAATAATTTTACTACAAAAGAATTTAATAAATCGATTTCTATTTCTTCCAAACAAATCGGTTAAATTCGTTTTGTCAACAGTCTACTAAAGACTACTGCTGATTTTATTAATTTATCTATTTTCAATCCAAATCTTTTTCTTTCTCACAATATTTTCATTCCTGTTAAATAAACATTTTCTTTTTCTTCATTTTCTCCAGTTTTATTTATCTTTACTATACAAATTAAACATGCTGTCAGTCAAATTTCAATGTGTTGTATTTAAGCAGGATCCATCATCCTATAGTAAAATAAATCACAATTCTATATAATTATAAAATATACTTGTAAATAATTTTTTTTTAGTTATATAGTAAGAATTCTAAAATAGTAATTGATTTCTTTAACCAGGAAGCTCCATCAACTTCATTAAAAAATAAAAAAAACCATGAAAAGTACTCAAAAGAGACTATGCTGTCAAAATATATTTGGCAACTAAAAGAAAAAAATATTAACTTTTAATTAAACTGGTCTATTCTAAAAACTGCGCCAACCTATAATAACATATCTCAAAAATATATATTTTATTAACAAAAAAAGTTTGAAATTATTACTTATTTAGATCAAGAAAATTTACTAAATAAAAAAAATTAAAATTTTCTAAATACCAATTAAAAAAATTAAAATTATAAATATATATATATATATATATATATATATATATATATATATATATATATATATATATATATATATATATATATATATATATATATATATATATATATATATATATATATATATATATATATATATATATAGATAGATAGATAGATAGATAGATAGATAGATAGATAGATAGATAAATAGATAGATTAATATTTATATTTATATTTTTATGAATATATAATGACCGCACGCTCTATTTTGTTTATTACGAATAACTTCCACCGACAGAAACCATTCTGTGTATGCGGTCATCAAAAAGCCGTTTAAAACAAAATCGCTAAGTATTACCGAGTTCTCGACACTTTAATGTGCGTTGTTGAAAGAAATAATTAAACGTCGGATTTTCTACCCTACCTTCTGAATTAAAGTATGAAAAACAATATAATTCAATATCGATGTCTTTTAGCTTGTAGATGACTAGAAAAGTTGTGCTTAACAATTTAAACCCTTATTTTTTGAAACATTCATCTTTAAGTTTAAGGACAATATACGTCATCCACCATATTTTTGTCAATAATATTTTTTTCAACTTAGCCCAACTATTGCTAAGTATTATTCAGCTTAGACAACATATTTTCAAAAACAGATTTTTTTTAAAAAGAAGTTATAGAAGGTAGGACGAACTGCCATAAAAATTTGGACTGGCCTTAAATTACCTGAGTACTCAACGCCCTTAATGCATGTTCTCAAACTTTTTTGTCTTGCTTGTTCTTGGTGATAACAAACATATTTTTTTTCCGGTCTGCAACATTTGTTTATAAACAATATATGTTAAGTTTTAAACAATATCTATAGATATTGTTTAGAACTTAACCTAACTTTTGAGATGGAGTAAGAAAATATGTACACACATATTTTCTACAAGAAGATAGTAAGTAAATTTATATTCTGCCCGCTATTTTACATGTTTACATTAATCTTTGGTAATTTAAAGACCGGAATTCTTGTTAAATAGTTTTATGGCATTGTGAAATAGGGGTGGTTCATATCACAGTAATGTTTAAATTTTGAGCTTAGACTTTTAAATAAACCTAAAGAGGTTTAACTTTAAAAGTCTAACTAGTGGTATGTCAGTTTGTGTGTTCTTCACACTCATATTAACAAAAACTTTCATATAAAATGGAAAAAACAGATCTTAAACTTGAAATAACTAAATTTTTTCGACCTTTAATATGTTTGCAGATATATGACTGGTTAGAAATTAAACATATAACTTAAAACTTGTTTGAAAAAGTTGTTTTCTCAATTTAATATGTTATCTTCATTTAGAGCATCACTATTTTATACCAAAATATGGTTCATCAACTATAAAGCAAAATTTTATATCTAAACTTGAGTAATTAAAAAAAAAATTTAACTTTGTTTGATTTTAGACAAACTAAAGCGCTAGGAGAAAAAAAAAAAATTAAAGAAAAAAATTATTTGGGCTAAAAAAATACAGTGAAACATAACCTTTTTGTAAAAACGCAAAATTCGTGTATTTTCCAGAACATGCATTAACGGCGTTGAGTAGTACAAAGTTGCCAATTCGGCAAAATGGAAAGGTTTTGTGACGTAGAATTCTTACGTTATATTTGCGCTAGATAATAACGTTATACAAACGTAAAATTCTAATGTTAGATTACTAACCCCAGTGGGCATGCGTCGTCCGCACGACGTCCCACGGACGTGCTAAGGACTTCTGGACGTTTAACGGACGTCTTATGGACGCCGCGCGGATGACCATGCCCACTGGGACGTAAATTTAAGTTGGAAAAATATAGGCGTTTTATAATAATGTAAAATATTGATTGCAATTGTGTTTAATATTTAATGTTAATATACTTTTACATTCATATAACCCTGCCGAAGCCTATGGCTTCGTGTCATGGTTATTATATGAATATAACCGTATATAAACGGTTTATATATACCTTTAATGTTAATATACTAACATAAAATGTTTAACAAAATTACAATCAATATTCAATGTTAATATAAGGGTTTCTAATCCCTTACAAGGCGTTAGAAAAACAGTTTCGGGGATACTCAAACTAAAAATACAATAAATATTTTTAAAGACTTTATTTAAAGTTGTATTATGTATTCTTTTGTATATTATATAGCATATATAATAGATTTACAAAAAAAGCTCAAAATTGATAATTGTTCAACAATCACTTGCCTCTTAAATTAATTTTTTTTGCATCCATTTACAAATGGTGAGAACTTTAAGATGCTTCCTATTTTATCTTTTATCTATGCTTCTGTCAAAGACTCGTGCATTAGCAGGATGACTTCTAAAATACAACATGGGATACTGTTAATGGGATGTAATCTCATACAGTTAAATGTTTCTATCATAGTTAAAATCATACAGCTAAATGTTTTTATAATAATTAAAATCATACAGTTAAACTTTTGTATCATAATAAAATTATAGAGCTAAATATTTGTATAATAGTTAAAATCATACAGTTGAATGTTTGTATTGTAATTAAAATTATACTGTTAAAAGTCTAATCAAATATTTTATTTTATTTTAAGCTAGCTTTTATTTTACCCTAAATAACCATAGCTAATAAACTATATAGTAATAATTATTAGTAATAATTGCGCTGAAAACAATTTTTGGAAAGATATTAAAAACACTTGATTGTGTTTATTAGCTATGGTTATTTAGGATAAAATAAAAACTAGCTTAAAATAAAATCAAAAAATGAAAATGAGGTATTACAGGTTTTCCAAGAATGAAATGATTATCTTAACTAAAACACAACTAAATGAATAAACAAATAAATACTAAAAATGTGAAAATACAAGATGATTACAGGCATAGCATATATAATTGCTTGCATTCTCTTTTTGCTGGCATTTATTTATACAAATGGAGAGACCTTTCCAATATTTGCAATCTGATCGTTTATTTGAGATTTTTTTGAAGATTCTCTATGCTTTTTACAAATGAAAGTTTTGAAATAAATGTTATTCTACTTACTTTATAATTTGATTTCTATTTAACACTTAATGCATAGCAGATGCTCGGTGAAGATATATGAAAAGTAATCTTCATGTTTCTTATTAATAATATACTTAGATTGTTTGTCAAAATATAAGCAATTCAAGCAGTTTATTGAAATTGATTTTTCTCAGCTGACTTGATTTTAAAATATTATACTATATTGCTCAGAGTGAGTAACTATCAGATTCAAAAAAACATCATAGCAGATTTAATTGGATAAGCATTAGGCTCCTACCAATTTGATATTTGTTTGTAATTTCCTTGCATATAGAGTAAAACACTAGACATATTATTCATATTTATTATAAAAAATCTAAATTAGCTACAAATTTGGATTCAACTAAAGGAATATAAAATAGTAGCACAACTCTTTAAAATTTAAATTGAGATTAAAAGAAGACAAATTATAATAATGAATACCCAAATACAAATGTTACATCGTTGTTTGAACATTTTAAATAATTGGATAAAAACTTTTATTGTGGAAATTCAAAAAATTAAAACTTGAACAAATTTAATGATATCGAGCAAAGTATTTATAATTTATCTGAAAACTAGTAGATTCAGAAATAGTTGTAACATAATAATTTAAGAATAAAAAATTATTCAATATCATAATAAAACATTCTATGACATAAAAAAAAATCTTTTCTTTAAATTATAGAACAGGTTTTGACAACAATAAAAAAACAAATCAAACCTTTATAATCGATATTTTACAACCTTTTATTAAATCTTTTATCAGCAATTCAAAGTTTTTACTACTTGTACGCTGTTTATTTAAAAATGTTTTTTCAAAATTCCTCAATTGTCTTTTAGAAGACAATTTAAACCTTTAAACGTGGGTAATTACACAAAGTCAGATTAACGTTAAGTAACTTAAAACGTAATTTTAACATAAATACAACGTAAATACAACGTTGTGTGCCGGCTGGGGTGTTGCAACTTATGGCATTCAAAGTGAAAAGAAAGGCAACTTGAAAATGGTTTTAGTAAGTAATTTAGTTTTTATAAGTTTAGTTTTAGTTAGATTTTTGATAGTGAACTTCAAAAGCTAATTAAGAATACTTTTTAACAAAAATGGTAAAACTTTTTCTTTAATCTTTTTAAATTTCGTTAAAACTTTTCTTAATTTTGGTGTGACAAGATAATGATCTTTTGTCGTAAAAAGTCGAAACCGATTAAAGAAATTGAGGACAAAGTTCATGAATATAGAGAATGCAGTCACTTTTTGCAGGAGATAGCGTGACAAATAAACAAGAAAGCAACAAAAATAGTTAAAGTTGCTTCACTGGAGGAGTAGGAGCCATAAAATGGGAGAAAAGAGATGTTTGAAATTACTATTGAAATGCTTCAGATTCCCACAGTCAAATTGAAAAGTTTAGTTAAATATGGTAAAAAACCGGCTAAAAACGAAAGTTTAAGCAAATAAAATGAAAGAAATTAAATTTATCAGATAAAACAAAAAGGTGAACAAAAACCTGAAAAAAAACGAGAGTTTGTTAATAAGTTTATTTTCACATCATAAGTTGTGTGAATACCAAATTGGATTGAAGATAAAAAAGCAAATCATGAAAATTATCAAATGTGATAAAGACACAAAGGAGAAAGAAGAAAGTAAAGAAGAAAGCAAATCATGAAGATTATCAAAAGTGATAAAGACACAAAGGAGAAAGAAGAAAGTATAGTGCAGCATATAATCCAATAATATCCACAGGAGACTTTTTCAGTAGTCCTGAATCTGTATCTGAGGACTGGATTGCAAATGAAATTGAACTAAGACCTGACAACGAAAACTCTTGAACATTTCATTAGACCGGAGCTAATCAACTTTCCCCCTCTATACACCTCTTCAGCTATTCTCCACTTCCCCTTTTTCACCCTTCCCTTTTCCCTGCCCCTTCCCCCCTCCCTTTTTCCTTTTTTTTCTAATTTCTTTTTTTCCCTTTTCCCCGTTTTCCTCTTTTCACTTTCTTTCTCCCTCTTTCCCTTTTCATTCTCTTTCCCGTTTTCTCCTTCTTTTTGTTTTTATAATTGAAAATGATAGAGAATTTTATTCTGACTAAGAATCGTATAAAAATGTAGATCTCAAAATCAGTGTAAAGTGCTCTGAAGTTGAAAGCACAAAAATATACAATAAATTGCTAATTCTCGCCATCTTCAGTAATGATAATTTTTGTCTGAAAGTTGTCTTATAAAAGGGTTAACAACCTCGTTTTTGTCTTTATTATCACAATTTTGAATAGTAGAAAGTTATGGAAATCACGTTTAATTATTATCACTCCATATTGTTTTAGCTAGATTCCTACTTTGATGTCTAGAAAAAGTTGAAAAATTCTTTTATTGATTATATGCGACTATGTACTTTAAAACAATTAAAGTTATTTATATTAAAAATATAAAAAACTATTATTAAACTACAGACTTAAATTTAATGCTTCAAGTTAACCTCCCGTAAAAATTTATTTTTATTTTTTCTGTCATAAAAAGGAATGTTCCAAAATAGTTTTTCTGTCCATCATTTATCTACACTGCCGCTCATGGAGGTTAAGAAAAAAGATATTTTTTCAAAAGAACAATATTAAATTGTAATTACTTTATAAAATTATTAACTTATATTTGTAAAATTTATTTTAATAAAAAAATAAATCAAGTTAAATAAAATTTGTATAAAAAAATTCTACATTTTAATAAATAAATGTAAAATGTAAATACATTAAAATAACATAAATTGTACACACAAGTAAAAGTCTTATCATTTTAAATTAATAAACAGAGAATCCAGAAACATATCAAATTCACGTATGAACCTGTATTTTACATTATCGATTCAAATCTTTTAAGTTTGTCATTTAACAGGTATTTCTATTGTTTACCGTGTTTTTATATGCATATCTCTTTTTGTGTATTTTGTGGTAGTGTTTTAAAAATTTCAAGTGCAGAAGTTCAAAGGTAAAATTAAATTTTTTTTTTTTAGTGTAAATTCAAAATATTGAAAAAAATATGCGTAAAGGTAAGTTAATAAGTGTAGAAAAAAGGGTAGCAATACTCAATTTACTTCAAGACAACTATACAGTCAGAAAAATAGCTGAAAAATTAAATCTGAGTAAATCAACAGTTAGCTACACAACTCGTCGATATCGAGAATCTGGAAGTTTGGAAGACAGAAATCGTCCAGGTCCTTCTCTCTTAACAACAAAAACTGATGACCGACGTATAAAAGTTATCAGTAAATGCAATCGAATGTTAACTGCTCCACAAATAATAGTTGTTTTTAACTGTGATCGAGAAAAAAAGTTTCTATCAGTACAATCAAACGAAGATTGCAAAAAGCTAATTTGCATGGTCGCGTTGTTATCCGAAAACCATATCTACGAAAAGGTAATCGATATAAGAGATTCCGTTGGGCACAGTTCCACCAAAATTGGACGATGGATGAATGGAAACAAGTACTCTGAACCGATGAGTCAAAATTTGAAGTTTTTGGAAAAAAGCGAAGAGTTTACGTTAGAAGATCTGCCGAAGAAAAAATGCTTACTTAATGTCTGGTTCCAACAGTAAAACATGGCGAAGGCTCTGTGATAGTTTGGGGTTGTTTCTCTCTGGGTGGAGTCGGAGATTTGCGTAAAATCGATGATGTAATGAGAAAAGAACATTATAGAGATAACCTAAAAACAAGTGCGATCCCTTCGGGACTTGGATTACTCGGAGATAATTTTATACTGATGCATGATAATGACCCTAAACATACTGCATTATTATGTTGAAATTATTTAGAATAAAAAAAAACTCAAAATGTATTACGTGTAATGACCTGGCCTCCCTAAAGCCCAGACCTCGACCCCATTGAGTAACGATGGGATGAACTGGATAGAAAAATTAGAAATGTATGTCCAACATCAAAATCTCATTTATAAAACATTATAGAACAGGAATGGAAAAATATTCAGAGAGAAACAATTAAAAAATTAATTGAAAGAATGTAGAGAAAAGTTGAAGCTGTTGTTAAATCAAAGGGTGGTTTTTTTGACGGAAAGAAAATTTAATTATTATAATGGTTTTTGTAAATATTTATTACATAAAACTTACTAATAATATATTTTATATTGAAAATGTATAAAAAAAATAATTTTTATTAATATAAGATTAAAAATTCTATAGCGTATACGCTATAGAATTTTTTTGTTTCAAAAAAGCAATATTAATTTGCAATTATAATTGCAAATTAATATTGCTTTTTTGAAAAATACTCCATTGTCCTAACTTTCGTGAGCGGCAGTGTACATATCATGGCCCTCCGAAGACCAATAATAAACGATTTTACTCCCTTACCTTGACAGAAATAGGTTAAGTACAATGTAGAAGATACCATTTGCTAGAGCAAAACTTATGGTTTAATTGCTGAAAGTATTAGAGCATATGTAATGTGCCCTGCACACAGAAAGTAATGAATGGAGCAATTGATTAAGGAGATATACAATAAATCGCTGTAAAAGAACCTTCAGCATAAGAAAAGACTACTTTTATAAAACCCCACCTACATTTACGGCTCTTACGTTTGGAGCGGAAGTGCGGATAAAAGCCGGGATTATTAACAAGCGATTTAAGATTGGAATCAGATTTGATTCTATCTCACAATTTTTGATTGGAATCAGTTTTGAAAAGATGTTAGTGTCTCATATTTCCTCAATAGTTCTGATCAAATAGGCGGCCCAGGGTGTATTGTTGAAATAGATGATTCTGTTCTCTGTCGAGAAAGAACAAAGATTAGAGTAGAGTAATCCCGAAGTAGTGGGTATTTGCAATATTTTTATTTCTGTCCGAAATCACGACGCTGTAACATGGATTCCAATCATATATTAATGAATACTTCCTGGATCTATTGTCTGAAGTGACATGCGTGCAGCATGTAACAGTTTGTAAGCTCCCGCATATTTACATTGCACTGTTAACCACACCCTTTGTAGATTTTCTAGAACTTTCTAGGTCCGCAGACTGGCGTGACAGCAATTCAAGAATATAAATTTCTGCCATACCACGAATGTAAATTACTGTTTTCAATCGCAAAAAAAAAAGTTGAAATCTTTTTATTTTCTTGTTTTTTGTATTGTTATCAGCAAATTGCGAGGTTAGAATTATTTTGTTTTATCTCCTCTTTTAAAAGTTGGGAAAAAATGAGTTATTCTTTTTTAGTAATTAATAATTACATCTAAAATGTGATCTATTTTACAAGTTTTTTTCTAAATAACTTGTTTAAACAAGTTATTTAAAGCATTAGTTATTATTTCTTTAAAAATTAAAGCTAAAATTTTCAATAACTTTTATTTTAAGAAAAAAAATCAAAAACTTTCTCCCAACGTTTAAACTTGGAGATAGAACAAAATAATTCTAACCTCGCGAAATTTAGAAATGAACCAAGAACAGAAAACTTACTATCAACGCACAGTAAAAACAACGGAAAAATCCTAATGTAATGGTATAACTCTTGGTGTAGATAATTTTAGGAACAATTGCGGATTCAAAAAGTTGCTTTTATATGTAGTTTTTAATATTTCAAGCCAAAATGTTTCAAACCGACAAAAGAAATGTTTCAAAATGATAAAAGAAATTTTATTTTTATCCATTGTTAAAATTAAGACTAAGTTGACGACATAAAATAAATCAGACGTCACAAAACAAATTTTTTCTATGTCGCTAATCAAAAAGATTTGCCTCCCTTAGGAGAATAGAGGAGGGAGGGGAGATTTGTTAAAATGATCTTGAAGAAGGGGGTTAGTCTGTTAAACAACTTGATATTTCAAAACAAAATCTCCGCAAATGTTCTCTACTGAAAAAAAACTAAAAGCATCAAAATCATTTTTATTTAAACATTGGAAAGATTTTCAAAGTTTAAAAAAAAGTTTTATAAAACATTTTTTTTGGAAAAACAATCTTCCCCTCCGCCCGCCCTCAGAAACCATTGTAGTAAAAAACAAGTAATAAAATCATCAAAATTTACTAAAAAATCTTTTACTGTTTTTAACAGGTGCACTTCAGCAAATTCTTGATCTGGACGCCAATGAATCTCTGTTCCATAAGCTAAATACCGTTTGGTCGTCGAACAGAAGATTGCTATCTTACGTAATTAATAAAGTAATTTTACGTAAAAAAAACTTTTCTTTATTTCTTTTATCCTATCCTTTGTTTGCTTTATAATTCTTTTTATAATTCTTTTTATAAAATTTGTAATTCTTTTTTAATTAATTGTTTTGAAACAAGTTTTTCTATATCTAAAAATTTTTTAAAATGTTATCAGAAAAATAAGAAAGTTAAGTTTCATAAAAAAAAAAGCTAATTTTGAAAATCTCCCAGGTGAAATCATTCAGAAAGGTGATTGATCAGAGTACAAACGTACAGTTATAAATAATGAAACATTTACCTTTTCCTGATCAAATGACAAATAAACCAATCATAGCTCTGTTCCCTAGGTGACAATTTTTCTTGACCAACAAAGTTTAATGATCCATGAAATGGACAACTTTTATAATTCTGCTATTCTGTAATTTCGGTATATTCTGTAACTCTATATATTCTGTATTTGTGTAAACCCCATATTACTGTTGTAGTTAAAGTTGTATATTATTTTAAAGTATTTTATAAATTGATTTTACTATGGTAGTTGTCGCTGCTTTTTTTTCTTGTTAAAACTATAAACAAGTTCCTTTCTGATTGGTGGAGTAAGAAAAGTGTATATAAGAAAATCAAACCCAAACCCTATGTAATAAATTAAAAATAAAAGTATGCTGCTCAGCTTGTCTTCTTGCGATTTGATGAGAAGCCAACTGTATATTAAATCTGGGATTACAAAGAAGACAGCGAAGTTGGTAACAACAAGGCAAGGCACGAGAAAACTTCTAAACACGAGCTTTGAATTCTTATGTTTAGAGGCTGTACCAATTTGATTTGCTGGAAGACCGACGTTATGCTGCATAGGCAGTGTTCTCCTTCTTACTTGATGATGACGATACAGATGATACCCAATGTATCCATTCGCGATAGTTAAAAGAATCAGTAAAAGTGATTCGATTGGTAGGAAGACGTATATGCAAAATATTTTGTCCATGGACTGATAAGAATTTGGATAAAATACAACAACTAAAAATACTGTAGTGTAAACTACAGTAACTAACCCAACAACGATTTTCAGCCTTCTATATGTCCATACTTGATTGTACCGCAGATTTAAGTATATTTCGCAAAAACGATTTGCCACGAAAACAGATGTTGCTAATGCAAGTAAATTAAAGGGTACAATTGTAACATAAATATCTAGTGCAGTAACTTCATTTTCTTTAACAGTGAATATTCCGGGAACATATCTCATATTCGTCAAAGCAATAACTTGAGCTTGACTGAAATTAATTCCCAAAAGAATTAAACGCTGTATATTGCTTAGTCTTCGTTTCACTTTTATAGTCAGGTAAATGGCAAGAATTTTTGAAACCAGAATTACAAATCCAAAAGTTAAAAAGGAAATATTAAGAATCATTTCTGTTGTTACAGCAGAAGCAAATTTTTAAAAGATTATTTTATGAAACTAAAAATGGAAGAAGAAAAAAAATTGAGTTATCATTTGAAAGGCTTTTTTTAATTAAATTGATTTTTGTTGCATCTTTGTTAAACATTGAAATTAAAACCCGCTAAAACATTAAAATTTAAAAAACGCCGATGGTAAAAAAAATAGTTAAAGTTTTTGAATTGAAGACGAAGTTTTGATTTAAGTGTTGAGACTTTATTGCAACATTCTTGATTTACTATGATTATTATTATTATTATTATTATTATTTTATATTATTTTTATAATTATTATTATTATTGTTATTATTATTATTATTATTATTATTATCATTATTATTATTATTATTATTATTATTACTATTATTATTATTGTTATTATTATTATTATTATTATTACTATTATTATTATTATTATTGTTATTATTATTATTATTATTATTATTACTATTACTATTATTATTATTATTATTATTATTATTGTTTTCCTCAGTTTGTTTTATAATTCTTTTTATAATTCTTTTTAAAAAATTTGTAATTCTTTTTATTAATATTATTATTATTATTATTATTATTATTATTATTATTATTATTATTATTATTATTATTATTATTATTATTATTTTTATTATTATTATTATTTTTATTATTATTATTATTTTTATTATTATTATTATTATTATTATTATTCAATTTTATCTAAGAATTTTAATCAATTTTTATTACTTAAAGTTATGCGAAAAAGTTGTGAAGAAAGAAGTAGATTTAGATGAGAATTAAGCTGTTGAGGTTTTTGCGTTTTGAGATGATGACGGCACTTGATGACGGCTTCCCGAAAGGTCATCATGCATACGATAAAGTAGCTCACCAACCTCATCCATCATAGTCAGAGTAATTTAGTGATCATAAAATAAGATAGTAGAAGATAATTGTATAAGATAATATAGTTGGCTACCACTGTTTGTTTGCATAACGGTGAACATTCTAACTAATACGCATACAAACTACTCACTACTAAGCAACCAAAAGAGGTGGCCAAAAAGTTAACAAGCCAACATGTAAGGATCGGTACAATTAGTCATGCAATTACTTTTTTTTTGCAACCACACTTGTCAAGCATATAACTTACCATAAAACAAACTCAAGTCTTAAACCATCAAACATTGCTTTTGTATCCATGATCAAAAACACTCAAACATCTACTGTTCCTGTTCCGGCTGTGACAGTGATTAAAATCTGCAGATCATTACCAGATTTTCTGAATTCCAAACTTCCACCGTGGATGAGCCGTTAGAAACAGTTTGACAGTCCCCAACTAAGTGTTGTAAATTTCTGACGTGCCAGTCAATGGGGGTGAATACGAGAGGACCATAGCTTCAGATAGGACTATATTTGTTTCAGAGCTAGCATCTTGATTGCTACCAGACAGCACACCGTAAGCCACCTTGAACAATTCATATATATTTAAAGTTCGTACACCCAATATTGATATCGATGATCCAACTTGTTATAGCATCATCACAATTTACGGTAACGGACTATTGTTTTAATGTTTAAAGCGATGTGTTCAGTTATTTCCGAGGCTATACTGAATGCCAACTAATGTGAGCGCATCAACTTAAATTCAAAATAAATATTATTGAGTGAGTAGTTGGGTGTAGAACCACTGTCAGTGTTTATGATAAACATATGCAAACAGAATCTAACTCAAGCAGATATCCGAAAGCACTTGGATAAAATGAATAAAGATGGATAAGAACTTAAAGTCAAGTGGTGTGGAATGTTGTAATGCATTTCCAGCAAATACGAGTGATATTGCAGCGTTCGAACCAGTAATGGATAACCCTATTTCCCATTAGTCACCATATGATCCTAGGCTTTGCATCTCTTGACCTTTTATTTGTACATTAAATTTTTCAATAATTGCGTGATCATGGTTTAAAACTAAAAGGACTGCCACATCAGTTCCTCGAGTTAGCGTCACGTCTTAGAAGAGTTTTACTTCACAAGGCACCACAACACGATCTTTAATCATTTAGAAAATAATGCAGTAATTTACAATTTAAACTATAAAACTAAGTTAATGAATTTAAAACTAAGAATTATAAGGTAATAAATCATTTAAAAATTATAAAAAAGGACGAGATTTTAAAGTTACTACGTTGAAGCAAAGAAACGTTGAATTTAAAATCCACGATAATGAGTTTGTTTTCGACGGGAACATCGGTTCTAAACATCGAGTTATTTTAACAAAAGACAATCGAAAATTTCTTCAAGCATTAAGAAATAGTATGAGTCTGTGCACTTCTTGATACTGGATTAGATTTTATTAAAACCATGGCGTTCACTACTAGAGGTCTATTCATCGCGCAATTTTTTGTGGGGGCCTACTTCTTTACGGCAAAAACAATGTAATCTTAACAAAACTCAACTTTGAAAAATTAAAAGATATTTGAATGCATAACCTAAAAACTTGAAAATAAAATGAAATAAAAAAGCAAACAAAAAAGAGTAATCTAAAGTAATAAAAGTAAAGTAAATAAATTGCATTGAAATATTTTTTAATTCAAAACTTAACACATTTCAAAAAAAAAAAAAAAGCAAAGAGATATTGATGAGCTCATACGTATTTTGATAAATATGATAGTAAATAAAACATAACTGCAAAAATTTGAATTAAAAAATCTTTCTTGAGATATTTTGTTTATAATAATAATAAGAGATAAAGAATCAACTTTGGCATCTCTTTGTTAAAAATTATTTACTTCAAGATTATTGGAATTAAAATGAACAATTTTATATATATATATATATATATATATATATATATATATATATATATATATATATATATATATATATATATATAATAATCTAAACAATATCTAGGTAATCTAGATAATATCTAAACAAACAAAAAATTAATAAATCAATTGACTGGATGATTATTGTTAAAACAAAATGAATAAAAAATTATGATAAATTAAATAATGATTATCAACACAAATCCAATCCTATTTAACAAAAATTTATTAATTAAATTTACTAAAATGTAAATAGTATTAGAACTCAAATTCAGTAAAAATTGGTTAAAGTATAAAAAAGTCTCTTAAAGTCATTTTAACCAAAAAAATCTCCCTTTACAGTTAGCCATCTTTCCAGTAAAAGTTAGACTTTTTAAATTCTCTCTTATATTTTTCAGACCAAAACAATATGTTCTTAAAAGCAAAGTTTAAAGAAACTAAACTCACTCTCCATAATATGACCAAACATCCT
This sequence comes from Hydra viridissima, assembly GCF_058129835.1. Taxonomy (NCBI): domain Eukaryota; kingdom Metazoa; phylum Cnidaria; class Hydrozoa; order Anthoathecata; family Hydridae; genus Hydra; species Hydra viridissima. The sequence continues at coordinate 3,013,399 of NW_028324315.1, forward strand.
TAAGAGCTATCAAAGATTTCTGATCAAGTTTGTAAGGCAAAAGTAGGGAACAAGACTCCGAAAATCAACCATTCCCTGTCAACAACAGCCTTTAGCATTCAAAATTTAGAAGCTTCTTGTTGAGCTTTATCTAGCCCATTAAAAAGATGATGATGCAGTTTCTGCATGTATGGGAAAGCCAATACAGTACTTAGTGACAAAACGGAACGTCTATCCAATTCTTTCCAAGGCTGCCTTTGCTAGCCTGAGCATTCTTGCAAGTTCAGCATCCTCAGAGCGCTTATGCAACACTAGCCTTGATCCTCTGAAGGATAACAAACATTAAGAGCAACTACTCTCAGTTTGAGAGAAAAAAGCTGCTGAAATTCTGCTCACAAACCAAATCTCTTCATCAATTTCAAATGAGGAGCTGGATGATGACATCGAGGAAGATTTGATCAATTAAAGTAATGGACATTTATAACATTGAAGAATGTAAAGAATTTGTTGAAAATGATATTTTAAACCTTGGCTCAAAATTTATTTTATGCATAGAAACTCATGAAAACAAACAGCAAATCTCCAAATTTGAAATCTTTATTTTGTGATCAGTGTTAGGTAAAAATTCCAAGGTGAAAATCCTATATTTGCCAGTGTTTTACATCAATGATGACTAAGGTAATTAATGTGTTTAGAAAGTTAACTTTTGGTGCCAAAACTGCATTTATTTTCACATCATTCAACCTGTTTTATTTACTCATACTGTGTAGTAAACTTTGGACTCAGCCTGTTTAGTTAAATGCTTCTTTAACTAACTTCCAGCTGAAATAAGTTTACTCTAATAAATTTTTTAAACTTTAGTTTATACATTTCACAGACTTCCAAATATGCTAAAATTACTTTAAATAAAAACTCTTAGCAAATTTTAGTGACTTTTTGCGATTACTGCCATTTTTTTAATTTCTAAGTCCTTTATTAAGTTTCGTGACCCTGATTAGGCCAAAAATCGAACAGGTACGGGTTTTCGGGTATTAAAAAACTCTATACTCGAGCGGGTATTCGATGATTTATCGGTTTCGGTTTCTTAACTGTCTTTGCTCGTTAACCCGTTCGGTCTTTGTTTCGGGTTCTAAGGCTATCGGGAATTAATGGGTCTATACCCGAACGGGTTCGGGATCAGAAAATTTTTTTTTGAAATTACCCGTTCGGCACCCAACAGGACCCGATGATAATCCCTAATTCTAAATATTAATGAACTTTGTCCATCAGCATAGGATAGATGTAACTTTTACGATTATAATAAAATGTATTTTCTTTATGAAAATAAATGTTAACATTTACTTGAGTTATTTAAGGCCTTTACAAAAAAGTGTCTCTGATTGACTGGAAGATAAATAGCAAAACTCTCGGAGTTAAATTTCACTGAAGAAAGGTAAGAAATGCAAAACACAGATTAAAGGCACGTTGGAAAAAGCCGAATGTTCACCAACAAACAAGGAAAAAGTTCTGTCAAAAAACTTGTATATAAAATGCCTTACTTATATAAATTTTTTCGTAATGTAAACTTAAAACTGTAACTTAACAATACTACTACTACTACTACTACTACTACTACTACTACTACTACTACTACTACTACTACTACTACTACTACTACTACTACTACTACTACTACTACTACTACTACTACTACTACTACTACTACTACTACTACTACTACTACTACTACTACTACTACTACTACTACTACTACTACTACTACTACTACTACTACTACTACTACTACTACTACTACTACTACTACTACTACTACTACTACTACTACTACTACTACTACTACTACTACTACTACTACTACTACTACTACTACTACTACTACTACTACTACTACTACTACTACTACTACTACTACTACTACTACTACTACTACTACTACTACTACTACTACTACTACTATTACTACTACTACTACTACTACTACTACTACTACTACTACTACTACTACTACTATTACTACTACTACTACTACTACTACTACTACTACTACTACTACTACTACTACTACTACTACTACTACTACTACTACTACTACTACTACTACTACTAATAATAATAATAATAATAATAATAATAATATGGATAATAATAGTAATAATAATAATAATAATAACAATAATAATAATAATAATAAAAATAATAATATGGATAATAATAGTAATAATAATAATAATAATAATAATAATAATATGGATAATAATAGTAATAATAATAATAATAATAATAATAATAATAATAATAATAATACTAATAATAATAATAATAATAATAATAATAATAATAATAATAATAATAATAATAATAATAATAATAATAATAATAATAATAGTAATAAAAATAATAATAATAATAATAACAATAATAATAATAATAATAATAATAATAATAATAATAATAATAATGATAATAATAATAATAGTAATAATAATAATAGTGATAATAAAAAAACTGATAGCTAAAAACGTGTTTGCATATTTTTTTTAAAAAAGAAATAAAAATACAAATATAGTTTTAATAAAATATAAAAATACATGAAAGTGCTTTTTATTTGTAGTTAAAATCTCTAATTAAATATTTTTTTCTCTCTTTCGCTTTTCATATTTAGCCGCAGTTTAGGCAAAAACTTTTTGCAGTAAAAACTTTCTTTTGATTTTTTTCCCATAACAACCTTAACTTCTGCGATTTTTTAAATTCATACACATGGGGTTTTAATTTTAATTTTAATCAATATGGAATCAGTTTCTAAGAGCTGTTTTACACTTGTATGTTATTAGAACAACTGCGCTTAACAATAAAGTATTTGTGTTGCAACAAGATTTAAATTAAATATAAAAAAGCCTTTCAAACGAAAATTCAAGTTTTTATTTCTTCTCACTTTTGTTTTATAGAAACATTTTTTAAAAATTTGTTTCAGCTACTCAAATGATTCTTAATGTGTGTTTCGTAATTATCGGATTTGTAATTCTGGCTTCAAAACTTCTTGCTATTTATTTGACTATAAGAGTGAAACGACGACTAAATAATATTCAGCGTTTAATTCTCTTGGGAATTAATTTCACTCAAGCTCAAATTATTGTTTTGGTGAATTTGATGATTATTCCCGGATTAATCTCAGTTAAAAAAGGTGAAACATCTGCTCTAGAAATTTATATTACAATTGTGTCCGTTAGTTTACATGACATTGCTATATTTATTTTCGTGGCAAATCGTTTTTGCGAAATATACTTAAATCTGCGGTACAATCAAGTATGGACATTTAGACGCCTGAAAATCACTGTTTGCTTAGTTATTGTAGTTCAAGTTTTGGTATTTTTAGTTGTTGTATTTTATCCAAACTTGTATAGCTCCATACAAAAAATATTTATCGCATATATCTTCCCAACAACTGATTCCCTTTTACTGGTTCTCATAATTATAGTAAATGGATACATTGGCTGTCATCTTTATCATCATCATCAAGTCAGAAGGAGAACGCTGCCAACGCAGCATATTGATTGTCTTTCCGCAAATCAAATAGGTCCAGTGTCTATACATAAGAAGTCAAAGCTCGCGTTTAGAAGTTTTCTCGTGCCTTGTCTTATTGTTGTCAACTTCGCCGTCTTCTTTCTAATCCCAAGTTTGATAAACGGTTGGATTTTCATCAAGGTGCCACAGGAAAAGCTCGATAGAATTCATTTAGTTTTACTTTATTACATAGGATTTGCGTTTGATTTTCTTATATACACTTTTCTTACTCCACCAATCAGAAAGGAGCTAGTTTATATTTTTATCAAGAAGAAAAAGCAGCGACAACTACCGCAGTAAAAACAATTCGTATTTTATAACATATTTTAAAAATCATATAAAACTTTAACAGCAACAGTAAAATGGGATTTAAAGAAATACAGAATTACAAAATAACAGAATTAAAAAAGTTCTTCATTATCATGGACCATAAAATTTTGTTGCAAAAAAAAAATTGTCAAAGAACAAACCTACGGAACAAATCTTTGATTGATTTGTTACTTGATTTGGTAAAGGTAAAGATTCCAATTTTTTTTTTTTTTGATCAATAGCCCTACTAAATGATACAAAGAGATTAAAACTTATTTTAAAAGATTTCACCTGGGAGTCTTTCAAAATTTGTTTATTTTTGATAGAAGTTAAATTTCTTAATTTTCTTATAACATTTTTATTTTATTTTTAAAATTAGAAAAACTTGATTCAAAACATTTAATTGGATGTGAAAAAATATTCGAAAACAAAGCAAACTGAGGAAAACAAAGAAAATTTTTTTCGTAAAAATTATGACGCAGTTCTCCAGTTCCACGACTTAAACATCGAGAATCAAAGTTTAACAGCGCATGCGTATTTAGTTTTTGGAACAGAGACTCAATGGCTTTCATCCCTAGAATATGCTGAAGAACACCTGTAAAAAACAGTAATAAATTTTTAGTAAGTTTTGATGCTTTTATTATATCTTTTTTAGTGCAATCGTTTCCGAGGTGGAATTGAGGGGTACATACCTTTCCAAAAATATCTTTCTAAAAATAACAAAAAGATTTTTTTTAAGCTTTGAAAACCTTTCTAATTTATAAATAATAATTATTTTGATGCTTTTAGTTTTTTTTTTCAGCAGAGAACGGTTGCGGAGTTTTATGTTTTAAAAATCAAGTTGTTTCACACTCTAAACCCAACCCCCCGATCCTTCTTATATTCCCCCCTCTCTTCCCTATTCGACTAGGAGAGCTTAAATTTTTTGGATCAGCGAAATCGATAAAAATTTATTATGTAACGTCTGATCTATTTACAAGACTTCAAAACAATCTGGTGCTTTATGGATGGATAAAAATAATTTTTCTTTTATTAGTTTCAAACATTTCACTTTTAAAAAATAAAAACTAGATCTAAAAACAACTTTTCGGATCAGCAATTCTAAGATTATTTACACCACATGTTATACCAGGCCACTGGGGTTTTTTCAGTTTACCACTGCGCGTTGATAATAAGCATTAAATAATAAACTTTTATTCTTGGTGTATCTATTATTGGTAGAGCTGGTTTTGAACGTGAGAGAAAAGAAAGTAAAGCAATTCTACTTTATATGCATCCCATGGTCCAACGTGTTCTATTATCTGGGCTCAAAACCAGATGAATGATATTTCAGTTTTTGAAAACTATATGAAATGTATATACATACATACATTTTATTCATCAAAGCAGAACTACAAAGGAGTCTTGGTGTTGTTAAAGAGATATGAGGTGAAAAATTAGGAAATACTTCTCGGACTCTTAATAAAATAAGTTTCTTATCGAAAATTAACATACTAAAACATTCTTAAGATTTTGGGGCTTTTAGGACACGTTTCTTGTTAAAAATGAAAGCGTGTACTATCCTCATAGACTGGTGTTCCCAACGTGGGCCCTGAGTTTGGTAACACCAGTGTATGAGGATAGTAGATACGAAGCTGACCAAATGGTGAGTTAAATATTAATGTTCACCAAAACTCTGCTAAGCTCTTAAGCCTTAAGGTAATTAATCTAAATGGTAAAAACTTGTAAACAAAATCTGGTGAAGAAAAGATTTATAATTTAACTTATTACCCTGTTAAAAGTTTCAAAGTTTTTTCTCTGTTAAAGCTACAAATGCTTTGTATTATATCATTAAACAACGCGTTCACATTTCTCTTACGTTGAAAATCTTTCGTAGGGTTTTGATAAACTCTTAAACTATCCATGACAAATACATTTAGCAAATTTTCTAAACATATGGACGTTGATGAATCCCTGATGTTTACATAATTATTATGAACGAATCGCGTTATGAAAAATGAATTTTACATCTGTGATAAAAAGAGAATTACAAATGCAGTTTGGCGTATTAGGAATATAAAAATTAAAAGTCGCTGATAATAATCAGCAAACATAATTTTTATGAAAAAAATCTGATTTCAAAAACTCTTTTACCGGATGTTTTTACAACCGGAATTTGCGATCATTTACTAAAGCTTAACAACCTAAAAGAAAAATATTTTCAATCAAAAGCTTACCTTCAAAGTGAAAAGATACATCTTAAAAGAATACAGATACAGAAAATATACAGCTTCAAAGAGAAAAGGATATTTCTCCCCGGCGGGGAATCGAACCCCGGTCTCCCGCGTGACAGGCGGGGATACTTACCACTATACTACCGAGGACTACATATTATATGATAATAATTTAAAATAAACAACTAAAAAATTCACCAATTAAAAATCACAATTGTTTCTGAAACCCGATTTTTAGATATAAATTAACAACTTTTATTACGACACAAAATAACTAACAATTCTTATTTCTTAAAATTACTAGTCATGTACTTAACATGTTATAACTAAATTTTATATGAAGAAAATATAATAAAGACATAATTTATGTATTGTTAATTTCTCTACTACAGTAGTACTTCTTCCTTTTTTTCCATTTCATGCAACAGAAATGGAAAAAAAGGAAGAAGTACTACTGTAGTAGAGAACGTGTAAATCGGGGTGCCTGGGCTGGGGGGTAATTTAGTACTCTAAAGCTATTTTGTGTTAATAATTTCTAGCAACATCTTGGTTAATTTTCAAATAAGTAAAATATTATCTTGTTTGAATCTAGAATGCCTAAAAAATGTTGCGTGACCAACTGTTATGGTAATTACAATAAGCAAAATAAAGAAAAAGTTTTTCGGCTTCCTTCTGAAAAAGAAGAAAATAATCGTTGGATAAATGCCATTACGCGAGATAATACACCTGACAGCCCATATACAGCTGTTTGCGAAAGACACTTTCCATATGGATATCCAACATTTACCGAATTCGGCCATAAAAGGCCTCGGGATCAAGCGTTGTTTGATACCTACTTTTCCACCACCATTAAGAACAACCTTTAAAGCATCTTCATCTGTCTAGAACATTATGGCCGATGAACTTGATATATTTTTCGCTGCTGATAAGATTGCATGTTTTAGATCATTACATCGGAAGCTACAAAGCAAAGAAATCTATTTTGTTGTAGTTGACGTAACTTGGTATTTTGTTGTAGTTGACGTAACTTGGTATTTTGTTGTAGTTGACGTAACTTGGTATTTTGTTGTAGTTGACGTAACTTGGTATTTTGCTGGTGAACATTTGCTAATCATTCAGTGAACTAACTTTGAAGAAAACTCTTCAATTGTCAGATTCATGCTTAAGATTAAAAATGATCTTACTTTTGAGTGATACTTTTGTGGAGTTAAGTATAAAGTTGCATCTCTGTCTTGAAACAGGATTTCTTCATCGATTCTTGCTCGAAATTCTTAAAAATGAAAGAAATTCTCGAAATTACAAGAAGCTATTAATTTTTTGAATAACTGAACATTTGGCAGAAAAATTATCTTTTGCAGCTCATCCGTAACATGAGCTCTACTAAAATTGGGAAGAAAAAATTCAGCACTGAAACTATTGTTAGAGCATTTGACTGTTTTGAGATTTTAAGATCATAATTTGAAAGATTAAGGGAAGATTTTGAACTTCCCTCCTAACTTCGAAACTGGATTCTGCAATGGATGGTAAAGAGTTTCAAAACTCAGTCTTTTTAGAGCTTGACAATCAAATGTAAAAAAGTGCATACTTTTTACTGATGAAGTCTATGTTAATCATTGCTTACAACTCACGCTTATCATGCTGGCTCAGTCTTTGGTAAAGCAGTAAATAAAGCAAACTCTCTAGTCTAACATAAAACTTAAAACAACTGTTTTAAGTTTTATGTTAGTGTCACTTTATGGGGGGCCGCAATATCTCTGCAGAATTTTACCAGTTTTTGAGCTTGATTCTAAATTTCTCTTTGAACAAACTCAATTTGTCTTAGAAGGAATAAAGAGCGCTAGAGGGATACCTGTAGCCCTAATATGCGACAATAATCGAGTAAATCAAGCACTATTTAAAAAGTTTGATTGTGTTGATCCATGGTTGACTAAAGACAATATGTTCTTGTTATATGACTTTGTGCATTTACTTAAATCTGTTCGTAATATCTGGATCACAGAAAAAAGTCAAAAGTTACGTTATGAATATGATGGGAAAACGAAATATGCGTACTGGTCTAGTATCTTAAATTTGTAAAAACTCGAAGAAAATAGAATTATAAAATTGTCTAAACTTACAAGTGTGTTGCACCAAAACCTATCAGGAGACAAAAAGTTTCTATTTGCCTACAAGTCTTTTGTGATGAAACTGCAACTGCTCTAAAATTCAACAATAACAAAAAAGAATACTTTTATTGAAATATTTGTGAGATTCTTAAAAATTGACAATGCAAAAAGACCGTATGCTGATATTCGATATAAAGATCCAGGCAGAGCAGTCAAATCAACTTCAGAAGATTGGCATTTTTACTTTCTTTTGCAATAATAGCAGAACAAATGTCCAGCAAACACGGAAATGGACACTTTCAGTTGACTAGAGATACAGGTGCAGCTTTAACTCATACGTGTCATTGTTTAATAGCCATTACTAAACTACATTCTTTTAAGTATGTAATACTGGGAAAATTTACAACGGACCCATTAGAAAAAATGTTTGGAAAACTTCAACAAGGATCTGGAGGCACACATTTTATCAATGCGCAAAATGTCATTGAAAAAGTTTAAATTCAAAGAGCTAAATTAAGTCTCCATATTAGTGTAGACATTGATTCTTTATCTGTAGAAAGTGGACATAACCGCCTAAAATGTGGATACTCTCTTAGCAGAAATGCTTTTGATATATTTGGTAGTTTTCCTGAATAAGAAAAGATTGTGCAAATAGATACGAAAGCAGCATTTGTATATATTACTGGATCTATTATGCGAAATGAAGTTGAAAAGCAAAAAGAAGGTAAATTTTACTATGGAGAATTTGGTGATTATACTACAGAAATAAATCGTGGAGGTTTGAAGACACGAATGACAATATTTGTCGGTGGACTATTTTCTCTTAAATATGATTTCATGAATTTGTTAGTAAAGTCTGCCGAAAGTCACTCTGTAACGTGCTAATGTTGATATCAAAGTCTTTTTACTTAAATACGGAAAGAAAACATGCTATATGACTTTCAAACATTTTTTTAAAAATGTTAATTTATATTGCACCAAGATCATCTAAAGAGCCACAACAAAAGATTTTAAAACTTTCAAAGTAAACTTATCGGTTTTTTAACAACTTTTATGTTACGCATATGTTTTGTGTATTTTCTACTTATTTAGTGATTTTGGAAAAAAAAAAAAACGGCTTAATATAAAGCTAGGGAGCATTTTAAAAAATTGTTACAATCTTGCTGTTAATTACATTTTGACTAAAAGTATTCAATTTGTATTTTTGCACTTTGAAATATGTGTGGCTACCTTGATATATTTCCTATATTTTCTATGTATATGTTCAATCAATGATCATGTGATTTTGTAAGATTTTTAGGACTTTATAGCTGGTGAATGTTTTACTAGGTTTGGTTTTTGTAGATAAAACTTTGTAGATAGGGAATGCTTTTTTTCTTTTTTTTTTTTTTGTAATCTTTGTGGTAAGTTTATTATTTATAAATTGGTTTAATTTATTTAACAAGATAAAAAAATTAGCTTAAGTTTATACATGCTAAATGTAAACGGTTTTTTACGAGCAAAAGTTTATGCTATAATTAGCTTTTCTTTAGTTTTTATTTTTCGATAGCCCTCAGCCCCAGGCCCCGGTTTACGAGGTTTTTTAGTACAGACGGCCATGATTATTACGCTTTGAAATCAGGAAGTCTTAATTTTAATCAAGAGTTAGGTTGTTAAATCTTTCTGGCAAAATGTTAGACTTCTGCGAAATAAAATGTTAGAATATAGCGAAGCAAAATACTAGGGAACTTAACGAAACAAAATTTTAGAACTTAATACAAAAAATTTTAACAAGTTTTATTGCATGGTTACAAAACAGGCAATTAGTTCCTTAGAACATTCGGTCCACGATTTTAGCTTTAATATTTGATTTTTTTCTAAGCATTTCTTTCGTCTTTTTCGAATACTTAAAATGAAAAGTTTCCAAAAGTGTTCGTCATGCCCTTGGAAAAGGTCTACTTTCCACGGCTGCTTAACAAAGAAGTTTCTGATCTCTTCAGCAGTAAAGGTTCGCGTTCTATATACATTAATAAAGTCCGCAAGACAAATTATATTTGAACATCTTTCGGTTAAAAGTAAAAAGAAAGATCTCCAGTGCTTTCTCCCCTAAATCAGGTCATCCTTTTTGGAAATATCAAACTTTTGTAATATCTAAAACAAGAAAGCCCCAGCCTCATTAAGTAAAAGATAAATGAAGTAAGAATTACGGACTAACAGAAACAAAAATTTGTATAATCTAAAGTATGTATAAAAATTTTAAAAATTATTAATTTGTTCATTAAAACATTAAGATTTTTTTTTACATTTTGAGATATTATTATGTATGTACAGTAGCGTCCAAAAGTAATTGGACAAACAACTTTTTGGTTATATTTTTTCGTCGAGTTAACATTTTTAAATGAAATTTTGCATAAGCATGTCAAATTATACTACAATTATGAAAAAGAAAGCAAAAATCCTAATTTGGAAGTAACTACTCAAATTAAATTTTTACAAAAATTTAATAAAATTTAACAAAATTTTAATAAAAGAAAAGAAGTGATTGGCTCAAAAGTAATTGGACAAACTAAATATCTCGTTTAAAAAAAAAACATTCTCAATAAAGGATAGATTTTTAGCATTTTTTATGAAGATTTCTGTTAAATAATGTTACATAGAAAACATATGTTACATAGAGTTATATTCTATTACATAATTAATATGATCTTTGCATAATCCTAGTACTTCGTTGGAAAAAATTTTGCCGCAACGACAGCATTACATCTACGTGGCATTGAATCAACCAAATTAAAACATCAATTAGTATTTCCTCCCAAGTGCGTCTAATCAACTCAAAGAAATCATGTTGATTAAATGGTTTCCAAAGACAAATTTTTCTCTCAATGTTCCCAAAGATGTTCGATTGGGTTCAGGTCCGGAGATTGTGACGGCCATTCCAAGATACGAACTTTCTTTTGAGCTAAAAATTCCGTGACTAGCTTGGAGGTGTGTCCTGGATCGTTGTCGTGTTGGAAAGTCCAACCACCAACATTTTGTCATTTGCATGTGGCAGCACTATATCTTTGACTATTCCTTTATACATGTTTTGGTCCATAATGACTTGAACTCGATAGATTGGACCTACTCCATCACGGCTAAAACATGACCAAACCATCACTGAACCACCACCATGCTATACTGTGGGAACTTGGTACTTAACATCATTTCGAAGGCCTATTGGATGTCGAACGTATTTAATACCATCAGAACCAAACATATTAAACTTTGACTCATCACTCCATAAAATTTTCGACCATTGGCTTGCTATCCAATTTAGATGTTCTTTAGCGAATTTTAACCGTGCTCTACGATTTTTTGTAGAAAGAAAAGGTTTTTTACCAGAACGACGACCAAAAAGGTTGTTTTGTCTTCAGCGACGCTTTACTGTTGCATAAGAGTAAGAAATTTGATGTGACTGTGTAAATTCTCAATGAATTTCCTTAGCACTCTTGCGCGGATCTGCCTTTGACGATCTTACTACAACATTATCTTAGCGAAAAGTTGTTGATGCATGCATGCATGCATGTATGTATGTATGTATGTATGTATGTATGTATGTATGTATGTATGTATGTATGTATGTATGTATGTATGTATGTATGTATGTATACACACAGATATACACATATATATATATATATATATATATAAACATATATATATAAACATAATTATATAAACATATATATATAAACATATATATAAACATATATATATATATATATATATATATATATATATATATATATATATATATATATATATATATATATATATATATATATATATATATATACATATAATATGATAAATACCATAATAATTTTTCTGGTTCCTTTTTATTGAGATTGTCACATTTATACATACATGTATAAATGTGACAATCTCAAGACCATATATAACTGTGTGTATGTATGTATTCACACACAGAGTTACATTTATGTGTATATATATATATATATATATATATATATATATATATATATATATATATATATATATATATATATATATATATATATATATATATACATATATATATATATATATATATATATATATATATATATATATATATATATATACATATATATATATATATATAATATAAATAATATAATAAATACCATAATAATTTTTCTGGTTCCTTTTTATATGTATATTAAAAAAATGTAATTTTTTTTTTTTGGGGTACTCCTATGGTTGGTCCCAGCAGTGCAAAATTTAGAAAACTTATAAATTTTGTAAGTAATAAGGGGAGCAGGGTCTTTTACAAATATTTTAAAGATATCTTAAGGGTTATTTTTGTAGCCTGATATATCTATTTTGAGACTATGTTTTATTTTAATGCAAAAGATGATGGAAATGGTCAGCCCTACCCATTTAAATACATGATGTTTATATTTGGGACAACAGAGTCAAATAGCTCCCAGTCTTGTAAAAATTTTTTGATTGCTTTTCCAAGAGACTCAGCAGTGCCTTTTGCCATATTTTCTTCACCTCATAAACAACGCATGGTAAATATTTTTGAAGACAATTGCCTATTTCAGCACATTATCCAGTAAAGAAATCACCAAGAGGGCATGAAGCTATACTAACTGAGGAAATGTTTGAAAAATCAGCTCTTAGCATAAGATCTCTGTAATGGTAATATTGTAATACAGCTATTTTTAGTTGGCAATTGTGTATTAGGTATTGTTCCAATTCTTTTTCCAACAAGAAAAACTTCACGATGAGATAATTTTCCAAAACTATTGCTTGTTGACATAATTTTTATTTACACTAAGATAAAAATTTTAAAAATTACCGATTTTTTTAACTTAACCCTTCCTCCACTAACTCTGTGTGTGAATACATACATACACACAGTTATATATGGTCTTGAGATTGTCACATTTATACATGTATGTATAAATGTGACAATCTCAAGACCATCATTTCAATAAAAAAAGACTAAATTTTGCAATATTTTATTTGCTTCACTTACCAAATCAGATTTTGGTTTTTTATCACTAATCATCTTTCAACCATCTTTCAATCATCTTTGGCAAGAATACTTTTTTCTAAAAAAACATTTAAAGGCATTATTTATTATAAAAATAACAATTGAGACTTACAAAAGTTTGTTCAAAATTTACTTAGCTGAATTAATGTAAACTGCCACTACCCAAAGCCAGCCCACTAAGCACAGGGTTACTTAACAATTACATTAAAAAATTTTAGGAAATAAACTTTAGTTAGCACTGTAAATAACTATAGTCATCAACATATATTACCCGAATCTCTTGCATACCCAGACCACCTTTCCATTTGAATAGTTTCTATTAAAAAATTACTTTCTAATATAAAATTGAATGAAATGAAAAATAAAACTAAAAATAGTTAAGAAAGCAGGCTGAAATGCAAAATTGTTTTAAACTCATGTCTTCAAAGAAGATACTTTTTTCCAAAATGTTAAAATAAATACTTTTTATTTGGCTTTGTTTTGCACTCTTGGCAACCAGATCCTCAAATGTACCTTCGCTATCTAGATATTTAAACCATGATATTTAAGATGATATTTAACATCAATCATATTTAATCATTTAATGAAAACCAAAATCAATTTTAATTTTAAATTAAGTCTCAACTTCAATTCAAAACTAACACTTCCTACATCATCTAATAGCTTGACATTGTCACTACATTATTCAACAAATTGACTTCATTATTACAACATCCAGTAAACTGAAAATGTGAGACTACTTATCTGTCTAATTTTAAAACAACTTCTTACTATCTTTTACATCTTTTTATTAATTAGTTTTAAACTAACCAGATTCATCAGAACTAGAAAGGGATGTTGTTTGAGAGGAATTTTCAACTTCAAGCCTATAATACAGGGAAACTAAAAATTAGTTCTATGATACCCTCTTTCTTTTAAGCAACATTTTAAATGTTTTAACTAAAAATAACTTCAAATAGTCTAAAAATACCTTTCAGTAAGAAATTTATTCAGGAAAACCTCTGACTGTAATAAAAGTTATTTTAAAAATATTATTTATACTTGTTCAAATAAATAAAAAACTCACTAATACAACTCAGTAATCTACAAATAAAACTATTAAACTCAGAAAAAATGTAATGTAGTGAGCAAAATTTAAGGTTTATTCAATAAAAAAGTACATTGTACCTTTATTTGGGTCCAACCTTGAACTTTGGCAAACATTTTGATGATTGCTTCTGGGATGAGAACTTTGTAGATATAGTCATTAAACTAAATAAATTTATTCCATTTTGCCAGAAATTTCAAATTTTCAATTTAATATTTCATTTTGTCCGCAAGTAATTCAAAATTTTAAAAACAGAAAAACCTTAAAAGCAAAATTTTTCCCCATTTCAGAAGCAAGGAGGTCAGCCTGATTTTCTGAGAGAAGATCAATCAAGTCAATATCACACATTTTCCCTAAAATGAAAACACTTAAATTTATTTCAATTTTTAATGGTTCTAGCAGATATGATATTGTACAGACAGATATCATATATGAAATGCTAACTACAAAAAAGTTAGTTCTTTGAGACCTATGAAAGTTCTATAGTTGTTATTGTAATTATACTGATAACATACTTTTTGCTGTACCACCTTCTTTGAATATTTTGTGTCTGTAACTATAGTTCTAGAAACAAACCAAAAATCATTTTATTTAAGTAGCTAATCTTAAAATGTTTTGCAATATTGCTTAAAAATAAAACCATACTTCACCAGAAAATATCAATTTTAAGCTTTGTGAAGATGCAACATCCTTAATTATCTTCTCAGAAAACTTTTGAAAGGCTATAGAAAAGATTTTTAGCTTCTATTTTTACATATCAAAACACAACTATGTGTGTGTATGTGCATACTTGTGTGTGTGTCTAAATATATATATATATATATATATATATATATATATATATATATATATATATATATATATATATATATATATATATATATATATATATATATATATATATATATATATATATATATATATATATATTAGGGTACGTCACTTAAAAAAAAAATGAGCAAAGAAACTTCTAGCATCAATATTATAGTGCCAATATGTATAATAAATAAAAATTTGAAAAAAAAATTTGAAAAAATTTTTTTTTACCTACCGGGGAACTGGTTCTTTTGTCACCGTAAAATCGTAAATTATCCTTATATCAGAACGTAAAGTTTTCGAATTAAAAAAAATTATATCTCAGTGAACATCTGTGAACTTTTCATTTTATTTATGTATAACACATGAAAAAAACTAGGGAAATGATTGGCATCGAAAAACCAAGTTTAAACTAGGGCCGACGAGCTGGGAGCCCGGGGGGTTACCAGATCTTTTTTATTTTTTAGAAATATCAAGTAATATTAAGTAATAATAAAAAAATTAGAAAGAACAAAAAAATTATCTACCTACCAGGGAATTTGTTTATTTTTAAGATGTCAGATATGAAAAAGAAAAAAACAAATGACATTAATATTAACCATTTGTTTGGCATAGTGACATATTCATATTAAAACATATTTACTGTATATATAATCAAATTCAAGTGTCTGTTAAAAAAATGTTTCTTAGATCTTTTTTAGAGTGCAGCTTAGGCATTAATAGTCTATGAGCCAACCTAGCCCTGACAAATCCATCTCTTCTCTCGAATCCACAAACAGATGCAGATGCATCTGTCACCTCTTTTACCGCTCTTTCGCAAGATTGTGTGTGTAGGGGAAAGTAGGGTGCTTCAAAAGGTATCTCTAAGAAATTGTCAAGATCTTTTGTAGGTATTTGACATGTAAATACAGGTTCTGATTTATCTTCTTTGTCCCAGTTGATCAGTTCTTGTATGGATATAGCTCCCAGATTGAGTTGGACCTTCTTCCTTATCCTGAATCGAGTGTCTCCATACTCCGAACTTTTCCGTATCTCTTTGATGGTTTTAATGGCAAATCTCCTAGATTCTTTATCTGAGCTTGCTATAAGGGAAAGAATCAAAGATTCAGAATGAGCAAAATAAGCTCCATTTTTTATGTAGGGAGTAACAATTTCTTTTATCTCATCCTCCTGTTTTCTTAGCAGCCTTAACAGTGTTACTATGTGTTCCGGGGCCTCAACAATACTGTGTTTCACTTTGATTTTATACCACATGTGAAAATACACTTGAACTACCCATTTTAAAATTAAGTGAAATCTTCTTAGCACATCATCAGTAAAGCCATGGTTACTCATATGGAGAAAAATAATCGCTTCGCCAATAGTAAGCCATCTGCTATGAGACAAATTGCCACATTTAGCCATTTTAAGATTTGGGTCCATCTTGCCTGTAGTCAAACATGTAATCAGTTTATAGCAGAGAGCTGAATCTGTTGACATTGAACTTAGAATTTTTTCAGGGATCTGGATTAATGGTTCCAACTGCGCAATAGGTTCAAATGTATCAAGTCTTTCCATACTGTTTACTTTTAAAAGAGCTTTTCCAATTGGTCCAGTGAAACCAACATTTGAATTGGTAGGTCCATCCAGAGTGACAATAATGTGCCTCAAAGGAAGCTCATTGCAATGTAGCATACAAATAGACCAGAAACACTTTCTACCTAACAATTGTTCAAGATTTGTCAACAAACCTCCATCTTTCCCTGAACCAGTTACAGCGTTTGTTGAATCTCCTCCTATTACTTCTAGAGATTTATGTACTCCCCGAGGAACCATCCAGTTAAATAGTCCAATAGCTGCTTGTTTAGCAGGCTTATTAGGAGGTATTGCCTTCATGGGTGTAAAATGTGTAATATAGTGACCATCAGGTTCAGAAGTAACAGTAATGTGTTCTTCTTTTACAACCCTTTGATGAAATCGTTTTGTTACAGGATTGTGCTTTAAAACTCTGGTAAAATCTTTTCTGCTATCAGCAAATATACCTTTGATAGATTGTAATTGAAACTTCATTTCTTCAGATGTCTTTGCTTTAGTCATTACTGCTTTCCTAGCCCTAAAAACTTTCTTAGGATCTACAGCCAAATAGGACATTTCAGGTGTTAAAAAGTTACCAAGAATAAGGTCTTGAAGAAAAGCTGAAACTACTGCTGATGTTGCAGCTGGTGAAATATCAAATCTCAAAGAAGCTTCAGCAGTATTACTAATGGACAAAAAATTTAGTTTCCATTTATCTGTTGAAGCAGGTTCATCTTCCATTTCTATTCTATTTGAATTATCATCACGTATGAAAGACTCAACATAATCTTTACTTTTTGAAGTTTCTTCCTCTTCTTTTTTTCTAATTTGTTTTTCTAGACTTGACTTTCTTTTCAGCTTCCTCTTTTCTAAAGAAACCTGTCTAGTTGTTTCCTTAGTATCTTTACAAGTCATTTGATATTTTGATAGTGACCCCGTTTTTTCTCTTTCAGCTTTTAACCAAATAAGTTCACTTTTTGGAATCTTATTTTCCCTCGGACAAGTACACTGAATATGTGCAAAATCTAGACAACTATTTAATTTTGAGCATTTTTCATTACATAAAGTGATTTCACATTTACAAGATGTAATGTCAAGCAATTGATCTAATTTAATTTCCCATGTAGAAACAGTTTTTTGGGCTGCTTTTCCTCTAGAAATTTGACTAAACTTATTCCAGGCTAATTCTATTTTTTGTACCAAAGATATCTTGTTTATTACCACAGGAAACTTGAAAAGAGCATTCGATCTTGTCCACTGTTGAAGAACCAAGTCTGCTAATTGTACACTAAGTTCTCTTACAGACATAAGCCTCCTTAAAAATAAAACAAAGTGAATACAAGTAAATACAAACAATATTTCTGCAATCTTTAAATTTAACTTTTCATTACATACTTGTCAATATCTTTTTCAATGAGCATACTTTCTTGTATTAAAAGACCCTTTCTCAGGATATCTCTAATAGTAGGCACTTCTGAAGGATTAAGATCATTACTTCCACCCAAATACAGTGAAAATTTTGACTCTTTTTTATCCAAATTGAATCTAGTAATTTTAGGAGCACTCATTCTTCCTATTAATATTAAATAAATACTAGCAATTAACAAAACTGGAAATCAACCAAACCGGAAGTAAAGTACTTTTGTACCGCATTTTCTTGTATGAGGTACATAAATGCACTTACGGAAGTAATTTATTTCCAGTTTTATTGATTGCTAGTATGAATAAACAAAAACATATGATTAAAAAAAAATATTTCAGAATGTGATGTATTGTACTTTTTCCAGAGTACATAAAGAATAGTACATTAGTACAGAAGTGTGTATTATGTACATTGTGCGCAAACTACACTTTTGTATTAATGTAATAAACGTAGAAAATAATGCGCACTTCTGTACAATGCAATAAATGTAGAGATAACTGGTGAATACAAGTAAATACAAACAATATTTCTGTACAATGTAATAAATGTAGAAATAAATATTTAAAAATAACCTACAACTTTTCCGAACTTTGCATTTCTAAATACACAGGGCAGACGACACGGTTCTCAAAGTTGGGGGAGTTGTGGGGAGCACAATCATCAACTACTAATAAAGGTCCTCCATATCTAAAAACTTCAAAACCTTTGTAAAAAAAAAAATTTTTATAGAAAAAGTGAGGGGGCTTTATAGAAAAAGTGAGGGGAGGGGGCAGTGACCCCTTGATCCTCTAGCGTCATCAGCCCTGGTATAATCTCAATTTTTCAACGCCAATCATGTTACCTTTTTTTTATTATTTGTTAGACACAGAGAACATCAAAATCGAACTAAACTCACTGAGATATGACTTTTTTAAATTTGTGATTTTTTACAATCTGACATCTTCCTAAAAGAACGAGTTCCCCGGTAGGTAAAAAAAAGTTTTTTCAAATTTTTTTTTCGAATTTTTATTTATTATACATATTGGCACTATAATATTGATGCTAGAAGTTTCTTTGCTCATTTTTTTTTTAAGTGACGTACCCTAATATATATATATATATATATATATATATATATATATATATATATATATATATATATATATATATATATATATATATATTTCAAGTTATATTATTATCAAATACAATAACTCGTGTTTGTATAAGAGTGCTCAATATTTTGTATAAATAGAGCAATATATATATAAAACAGAGAAACAACAACTATGTATGGTACTTAAAGTTTCATACCTAATGGCAATCATCAGCCATGAAATACAAATCAAAATATATAAAAACCATTACAAAATTACAAAATTTATATATATATATATATATATATATATATATATATATATATATATATATAAATAAGTGTAAAAATACTAACCTTCACCAACAATTCTGTCTTTCTCAAGGAATGTACTTGAACCTACATCAACTGGTTTAAAAAAAATACTTATGTATAAAACAGAATATATAACATGCTATACATTTTTTCTGTGTATATGGTTATATTTTAAAAAAATATATTACAGAATTTTGTACAGACAACATAGCCATCTCCTATTGTACCACCATGACATTTTAAATCAATTAATAAGTTACACATTATGCAACTTGTTCCAGATTTGGAAGCACCATCATTACATATGTAGCAAACATCCATTATTTTACTTTATGATAAACTTTAACATATAAAAATGTGTGTGTATTTGTTTGTGTGTATATGCATGTATGTATACACACAGATATATATATATATATATATATATGTATGTATATATATATATATATATATATATATATGTATATATATATATATATATATATATATATATATATATATATTTTTTTTTTTTCTCATATATATATATATATATATATATATATATATATATATATATATATATATATATATATATATATATATATATATATATATATATATATATATATATATATGAGACCGTCAGCTTCAAAACCGGCCCTTTGACATTTTTTTCGATTTTGAATGAAGCACGCCAAATGCTTCGTAATGGCTCGCACTATATTGAAAAATTAAAAAAATGATGCAAAACCTGTTTAATCCTATAGTTTTTACTATGTAAAATTCAGCAAATGGTGCAAAACCGGCTCTTTTTGTTTGCGCAGCTGCTTCAAAACTTGTTTATTATTTCAGCCAATAGGAAAGCACTTATCATACCACGTGATTACAACAGCTGATATTGAGAATACTTTCGTTTTTAATGCTTTTATCCTCTGGAAATTGCAAATTCTTCGTGATTTGTTTTGTAAGTAATAGAAAAAGTAGAAAATATTTATGAAATATTAACTAACTAAACATTTACAGACTTTTTGCCATGGAAAACGATCGAAAAGTAAAAAAAACAAGCAGACTGCAGTCACGCAAACGCGTGGCAGACCCCGAAAACACAAAACGAGCAAGGGAGAAGAAAGCTAGGTATGCATTACTGATGAAGTATTATTTTTAATTATGTTTATTAACTTTTAACTTCTATTTTTCTGCAGGTATTCAAAGAAGAGTCCACCAAAAATCCCTTCATGCAAGCACAAATTGGGTGCTTTCCAATGTCACTGCCTGTCACAGAGTGATGTCATCACTTTCAATGAGCGATTTTATCAAACAAGTAAGAAAATGGACCAGAACAACTTCATTTTGAAGCATTGTTTATCCCTACAGCCGAAACGTGTTAAAGGTGAATCAAATAGGAAAAGAGAATTTACTGTAAAATATTTTGTTACAAAGGCTGTCTCTTCCTCTATAAGAGCACCAGTTTGTAGGAAAACATTTTTAGGAATATTAGGCATAAAAAAACATAGACTGCTTGGAGTTATCAGTAGATATCACAAATCTGGTACTTCAGCCAAAGAAAGTAGAGGTGGAGACAGGAAAGCAGAGAAGTTTGTTGAGAGAAAAGAGAAAGTAAATAAATTCATAGAATCATTTCAAGTTAGTGAAAAGCACTACTGTAGATCACACTCAAAATGTAGGCAGTACTTATCAGCTGAACTCTCAACTGCTGCAATGTGGAGGATGTATAACAAAAAGTGTGATAGTCAATTAAAAATTACCAAATGGTTTTTTACTAATATATTCAATACGGAGTATAATCTAGGTTTTGGGACCCCTAGAGTTGACACCTGCTCTGCATGTTCTGAACTTAAAAATAGAATCAAAAATACAAAAGATCTCCAAGCCAGAGAAAAAATAGTTTTAAAATTAAACATCCATTGCCAAAGAGCTGATGCTTATTTTTGACAAGCTGAGGGAAGAAAGTGATGACCTTGTTACCCTCTCATTTGATTGTGAGAAGAACCAAGTCTTACCTAAACTATCAGATCAAGCTGCATATTATAGGAGGCAGCTCAACTTTTATAACTTTACAATTGTAAAAGGGAGCTCTCATAATACACTTAAAAAAGAAAATATTTATTCTCACTATTGGATAGAGGGGGAGCAATCAAGGGATCAAATGAAATTACATCTGCTCTTTATTTTTCTCTGAATGATTTAAGCATGTCTAGCAACATAAAAAGAGTCAGATTGTGCTGTGATGGATGCCCTGGGCAAAATAAGAATACAGTAATGATTGGTATGATCAGTTATTGGCTCCACAATAAAGCTCATCCTCATATTCAAACAGTGGAACTGGATTTCCCAGTGACAGGTCACTCCTTTATCCCACCAGATAGGGTGTTTGGCACCATTGAAAAGGTCATCAATAAGAAGGAGATCATTGTTAGCCCCAAAGAGTATGTGGAGGTCATTGAAAAACATTCTGCAGTTTTCCACTTAGGAGAAGATTATGAAATTTTTGATTGGAAAAGTTATTTGAAAACAGTTCTAAGAAATAATGTTTCTTGGCATTTCAAAATAGCTAGTTGTAAAAGAATCATTGTGTTAAAAAGACCAAGAATTATTGAGGTGAGAGGTGAACCTTTTTATACAGTAGAAGTTAATGCTTTTAAGTCATTGACCAAGAAAGGTAAAAATTTAGGATGTAGAAAAGTTATTGAACTCTCATTATGGTGGTGATTGGAGACAAGATCAAAATCTTGAGTTTTACAATAAAATCATACCTAATGAGGAAATAGATGGCATTGACTCTGATCAGGACAATGAATTAGAAGAAAATAATGAGCTGTGCTGTGGTGAAGATGGATCATCTGATGTTGATGATGCTGATGTTAGGATTTAGTAATTTAAATTTTGTGAACTTGAAACTATTTTATTGTAAAGAATTTCTTATTATGACATTGACTTGCCTTTTTAATGTGTTTTTTAAGGTGCATATAAAAAAAAGAAAGCTATATAATTTTTGTCTTGCTAATTATTACATAAGTAAATTTAATCTTTTAAATGTTGTTCACACATGTATTTGTGGCCTATACATGTCCAGCAGAAATTTTATGTACACCATAAATTTATTTAATAACACTATATTGCAAGAACCATTATAAATTTCTCATTAATAATTTTTTCCGTGTTTTGTTGCTTCTACTATAAAACCCAGGTAGCTAAACTTATATGACATGTGATGCAGGTATTTCTTCAATTTTTATGACCACTAATAATTAGTTACGTTATTGCATTTTAATAGAAATTTAATGCATGGCAAAAATTATTTCGAAATATATTTAACTTTTTAAAAAACATTAGCGAGCTATCCTGCTAAAAAAAGGGGGGGAGAGAGTTTTCTAAAATTGTCCATAGATGGCGTAAATATACTGAAAAGCATGTGAAATCGCGGTGGACTTTAAATAACCATGGGTTCCAACGAAATTAATCACAAAACAATTAAAATTTTATTAAAATGTGCAGTGGCTGGATCAAAACCGGCTCTTTTTTGAAAAAAATGCCCTTTAATTAAATATTTCTATTCAATGATTATCACAGTTACTGATAATCACATAGAAAACCATTCATTAGTGACTAAACATGAGGTGTATATGTTTTTTTTAATTTTTTTATTTGCACAAAAAAAAAAGTGTATCCTGTAAAATTTGCTTTAGTGCAAAGGGCCGGTTTTGAAGCTGACGGTCTCATATATATATATATATATATATATATATATATATATATATATATATATATATATATATATATATATATATATATATATTAGGATTTTTCAATTAGCAAGTATGAGTTTATATTTACTTGGTATTAATCATATTTTAATACACCTTAGTTTAACTTTCTCGATATATAAGTACCCAGGTAAACGTAGTTATAGACACCTTACCGAAACATAGCTGAAGAATTGTAATTATTTGACAAATAGTGGCGGAAAATAGATCGTAATAATAATTGCGAATATCTGGGTTTGTATTAATCCGCAAATAACCCATTAAAACTTCTTTTTAAAGTTAATTTTAAATTATATTCACATTATACATGATTCACTCGTGCTCCCTAATTTTAATTGATTTGTTTTGAAATTTTGATTTGAGGTGAAAAACGAGAACACGTGAACTTTTTTATTCCCGTAAAAGTGCCCAACTTTGCACAATTGTTGGTAACTTTGCACAACTGTTGGTAACTTTGCACAATTGTTGGTAACTTTGCACAACAATGGACGGTGTGAATAAAAATGAGCAATTGCATTTGCTATGTGTTTTCGTAGCAATTACTCCACTTTACTTAAAGTAATTACTTCAAAAGCACTTAGCAAAAGCAATTGCTCATTTTTATTCACACCGCCTAATATGTCAAACATGCTTCACAAATGTAAATCACTTTAGAATCCGAAGGTTTGTTCTAGTGCTTATACGAAGCGTTTTGTGTAAACACAGAAGGAGAATACAAAACTATGTCTTACAACTCTCATCTATGCAGCAAATCAGAGTTGAACTCTAAAGTGAATAAGCTGTTTAAAGTGTTAATTATGGTATTAGTTTGAAGTAGAGAAGACCGGGGCTAGTTGGCTTCAGGTTTAGTTTTTTAGCTCTGTGCATTTCTGGGTGAACTATTTTGAGGATATCAAATTAGACTTCAAAAGAGTATGAGTTTGGCAACCATGTTCAAGAGTCAAGTATTAAAAAAAAAAAGATAATTGTTGGCCCAAAAAGGCCTCCAAAAAAGAAAAATATGTCCCAACTTACCCCGGGCCGAGGTTATTTGCCTATACTCTCACATAAAGTATCTATTTCAAGCGCATCTTTTAAATGAATCTTGATAATATTTATCCCACAATATTTTTTTGACATTAACTTTTATTGCCATTAAGTCGATTGAATAGACATTTCTTCTACAAAAATACCATCAACATCATTTTTTGTTACATTTTTAGAATTTACAGACCTGTTTTCTTTTATAATTTCTCATGTCTGTAGATCTGTAATTTTATATAACTTAAGTGAATTTACGGCTTATGCAAAAAGTTATAAGTTGGTACATGTTGCCAACTAGCCCCGCGATCATTGTGCCAACTAACCCCAAGAGCATTTTGCTCACAAAATGGCTTATAAACCCTAAAATACGCGAAATATTGAGAAACACAAAATGTGATTGGTTAGAGTGAACCATACAACACCTACATCCATTCGAGTTTACATGTAGCTAATGCTATTGCTTTTTAAAACTGAAAAAGTAATGTGGTTACAAAAGTTACAAAATTAGTAAAAAAACACAAAATATCGCTATAATTTCTATGCGCATGTGCATGAAGCCCTGATACTACATCGTAAGATGAATTAGTTAAGTGGGAAGGTTCCATATGAATTTTGGAATATTCTTGTGTAAAATTTCAAAGTTAAACGCAGTGTGTCAATTTACCCCTGTGGCCAACTTGCTAGGTCTCCCCTATACTAAGTGTTTAACCTACTATCGATTAAAAAATTAACGTTTAGCAATCTTTTAAATAAAGTGCTTTTGGTAGAAATTGGGGTAACTTAGCACAATATACAAAGTTCACCTAAAATGTCGTTGGTCATCCAAAAGCAATACTTTCTAAACTTCATGCAAATATTTTATATAATCAGAGTTATTTCATACTTTTTTACAGCTTTAAATAATTTCTTGGGTAACTCAAGGTCAAGTTATTATTACAAAAAGGAAATTAAGCTTAATGTCTTGAGGATGTAAAATTTGCAAAGCTCACACAAGAGCACGCTGCTACAAACTATGGTGTTGTCCAATAACGATTTTTTAAAAATTGAAAGGAGAGCCTAACTTAAAACTTGGTAAACCATATTATTTTTTCCAAATTAGAGGAGATTGCCTTTGTCAAATATACCATTCAATTAAGTCAATTTAAATATTCTATTGGTAAAGAAGAATTACGTCATAATATGAACAATTATATTCATAGTTCTGGTGGAAAAGTAAAAGAATGTAAAGTCTTTCTGGGCCTGATTTAATCAAGTCATTTTTACATGGACATCCAGAGCTACAAATAAATTTGTGCTAAACATAAAAAAATCATCATCATGTTCCTCCAGGCAGCATATACAACTATGATGAAACAAATCTATAAAAAATAGCTTAAAAAAAAGCTTGGTAAAAAGAGGCAGTAAATACCCCTCAAATATAAGAAACACTTCTAAGACAAGTATTTCTATAATGATATCAGGTAATGCATCTGATGAAATTTTACCAACTTTTGTTGTTTATAAGGCTACTAATCTGTGGTCAACTTGATGGGTAGGAGGTTCTAAAGGAGCCAGATACTTCAACACTAACAGTGGATGGTTCGATAGAGTAGCTTTTGAAGAGCAGTTTCTTTCTGTAGTTTTACCTTCTTTGACATAGAAGTTAGGAGTTAAAGTTCTGTTAGGTGATAACTTATCCTCTCACATCTCTCCAAAGGTTATTGAAGCCTGTGAAGAAAATGAAACAAAGTTTGCTTGTCTACCACCTAATAGTACGCATATAACTCAACCTCTAGATGTAACTCTCTTTAATCCTTTGAAAACAGCTTGGCTTAATATTATCACAGAGTATAAATATTCACCTGCTGGCCGAATTAAGATATCTCTTGACAAACAACATTTCCTAAAACTTTTAAATAAGTTAATGTCTGCTGTAGAGCCAAATAGGATAGTAACTTACAATCAGGTTTTAGAAAGTGCAGTGTCTATCCAGTGAATGTCTATGACTTGTTCCGAATTTCGAGCAAGAGAATCTTATGATAAAGAAGTTCTAGAAGACAGCTTTATGGTTTTCTTAAAAGACAAATTTAAACCTTTGGAATCTGTAGGAACTAATAAATGGAAAGAAAAACTTTCTGTTCTTGCAGAATTAGGCTTTCAAAAATAGGGCTTTTGTGCTGTGTTTTGTTCATTTTAATTTTTTTTTTAAAAAAAGAAATCTTTAACTCCTTTCGCTAAAGTTTACCAAGATACATAGGAACCTTTTCGTATTTTTTGTATTTTTAATGAGGTTGGGATCAGTTTTCTTTTATCATAGCATAATATATTCTTTATTAACCAAAATAACACTAAAATTAATCGTTTGTTTTTTATTAAACTACCCTTTGAATTATTTTTCCTTCAGAAGGTATGAAAAAAAGAGGTTACTTTGCAACAATTCCAGACATATCATAAAGCTATTCTAATTTTTTTAATTTTATGCAAAGTTATCTTGAAGAACTACTTAATTTCTAAAAATAAATTTAGCAGTTAAAATAGAATTTAGACATCCTAAATAAATAATTCGTAAGTTTACATCAATATAATAGAAGTTTAAAGCAGATTTCTATAGATAAAAATTACAAATAAGTAAAAATTTGGTGCAAAGTAAGACACTTTTATGGTATTAATAAATTAGCCGTTAAAACAAGCGTTCGTAGAACAGTATAAAACATACTTGAATTTCTGGAAAATAGAAGTTTCTAATATTTTAACGTCGGCTATGAGGCGAAATTATTTCAAACTCAAAATAGTAATAATAATAGTAATAATAATAATAATAATAATAATAATGATAATAATAATAATAATAATAATAATAATAATAATAATAATAATAATAATAATAATAATAATAATAATAATAATAATAATAATAATAATAATAATAATAATAATAATAATAATAATAATAATAATAATAATAATAATAATAATAATAATAATAATAATAATAATAATAATAATAATAATAATAAATCTTCAGGTCCTTGTAAACACTTTTATCGACAGCGTGCTAAAACCTTTATGACAGCGCATTAAACAAACATGCAGAATACTTTCAGAATTAAACAAAATGAACATGCAAGGGTAAAATGTTGGCATCCAATCTTAACAGGAACGCTATAGCACTTTTATGTCATCACCAAAAATATTTATTTGTTGTCTTTGAAAAAATTGATTTAGCAATGTTCACCAAGTTTGATCATTATGACTCTAGACAGAATCATGTTCCCAGCGACATCTTTTGAGAATGCAATGATTGGCTAAGCTATGAGGATGTTTGCAATGATAATTTGGCATCCATTTTAAAGTTGGTATCAGTGTAACTAAAAGAACGACATTCAAAACTTTGTTCATAATCATTAAGTTCTTTTAAAAAAGCACTAAGAAGTTCAGTGATATTCAAATCTACAAAAACTTTGAGCTAAAAGTGTGCAACAAAGTTTTAATCATTTTTTGTGAGTGAATGAGACCACATGAATTTTTAACAGTGATAAAAATGTCTTTTTAGGTAAGAGTCTTTAAAGCAATATGCCTAATAAGTGCTTGGTTTTCCTTTTGATTTGATTCTAAAATTTAGCAAAGTAATTAAAGTTAAACTAACCTAAGAATATAATGCTTCAAATAAGCCGTAAGTTTATTAATTTTTTATAGATTTATTAATTTTGATAGTAATTAACTTTACAGACAATACGAGAGTTTAAAGAAACGATACCTGTATAGTTTATCACTGAACTAATTTGTACCTCGCCATTTTTAGCATAATTCTATTTGAATAGTTTTCGAATAATTATGCATAAATTGCTGGTGGACTATGGTCGACTTTTTAGGGAAAGTTTCATTACCAAGAAAATACCTCATAGCGAGCAAATGAATTATACCTAAACACTGTCATCGGAATAAACTCGTTGATGTAATTATTTATGTTTATGTGTTTTCTTAAATAGAAATAGATTTTTTTTAGTTAATTCTTAAATAAAAATTGTTTTCTTAAATAAAAACAGTCAGTTGTAGAGTGTTACAAATATAATGCTAAAACACTCTTTAGTAATTAAATGTTTGCTATATACAATTAACATCAAGTTAGTCAATTTTTAATGTTGTACCACCGATAGAAATATTCTTTTCGTGAGACAATGAATTGCTTCAAATTCACAAATATCTTTGGAAAGAGAAAGATCAGGGAAAATCATTTACAGTATTAACTGAAATGTTTGGAGTTGGAAAAAGCTCAACTTGCAAGAAAGTATGCAGCAGTTTATAACAAATGCTTTGAAAGAAATGTGTAGATAGATGCTGCGTTAGATATAATAAAAACCTCCCTGGCTAATATGTGCCTCAAACTTGGCCTTAGTGTAAATGGTTCTCAAGGCAATGCGTTTGATATTGAAGTAATCGTAAAAAAAATACACAGCTATTTTGAAAAAGAAAAAACCTTATATATTTTTTAAAACGTGAATAATGAAAGCATGAAGAGCCTTGAAAAATATACGTCTAATAAACCAAACGCATATACTTTGGTGTAATTGCAATCGAAAGAATGGTCTTTGAAATTTCATTGAATTCTAATTAATTCTTTTTCGCAACAAGATGTTCTTCTTTTCATGAAAAGCAATATTGAAATAAACAGTGACGAAAAACTTAAAGAAATATATTTCTTTATAAACAATAGCAACATCTCTTTGCAGAAATACTAAGAACTTTTTCAATCAAATCCCGCCATAATTCTTGATGAAGTCTCACCCACCGAAGCAGAAACAAAATATTACAAAAACATTACAAAACATTTCAAAACAATTTTATCATGACATTTCAAAATACTTGAAAATAAACGATAACCACATGATAACTAAGGCAATTGCATTATTAGTTAGTTATTCCTTTATAGATCAGCTCGCATAAAATTACATAGTTAGCCTGTAAATGCTATCAAAATATCCGACGCATGTTATCAAATAAAGGCTTTTTTCAACAATCCATAAGCATACTTGATACTATTCAAAACAATAACACTAAATTTTATGGAACTGAGCATCAAATAACCGTCAATACAAAACAAACCATGGCAATCTGTTTAAAAGATATGGGAAAATACAATGAAACATTAAAAATTTTTTTTATCAAATTGAAAAACTAGGCACAGATAATTTAGGAAACAATCTTCCATCAACATTAACTATAAAGTGTAACATAGCAAACTGTTTAAATAATATAGGAAAACGTAGTGAAGCTTTAAACATATTATCAAGTAATTAAAATACAAAGTAATATTTTAAGAATCAATAATCCATTAACATAACATGTCAAGCTGCTTAAATGAGATTGGGAGATATTATGAAGCTTTATATGTTTATAATCAAGTAAAATCAAGTTTAATCAAGTTGAAAAGTTAATAACGGATTATTTAGGAATCAATCATCCATTAACATTAACTAGATATAATATTATATTAAACCGTTGGAATGAAATACTTTGATTTATATATGATTTATTTGTGATTGTGTTATCAAAGTTAGTTTATATAGCAGTCTGTTTGGAAAACATTATGAAGTTTAGATAAGCACTTCAAAATATAGATATTTAAAAAATCTAGGGGAGAACCTTAATGAATGGGACGATTATTGAATGGGACAAACTCAGATTCTTATACAAGCATCGATGTAAGGATATTCAAATTCCTGTAACAAAGAGTGATAGAAACAAGAACTCAACTGACCGACTCATCCATCATATTGCTCTATGACCATAATGACAATTGATGTTATTCTGTTTTCGAATGAAAAAAGTAATTTTTAACAATGTTTTTTTTTTCTGATTTTGCAGCAATTTTTGAAGTTATGGAAAATAAAACTCCATCCTTAAATAGATAGCAGTCTCTAGTACTACAGTGAGTAAAACATTCAAGCTTAATTAATGGTGTTTTTGTTGTGACTAATCATTTTTGGATAAAGTGATGCGCATATTGAATGGGACAAAGTACTGCCTACTGAATGAATTTAACAAAGTATTATTTACAGCTCAGTAGAGGGATGCTGCAGTCCCTTACTTTTATCCCCATGGGTAATGGGTATTATTTACACACTTTTATACTGCAATATTTTACTTAAATAAAAATAACTAAATATAATATTCTAAAACGAGAAAGTTCTACTTTGATTGAAATTTAATTAGAGTTAAAATGTTTAAAGTTAAAAATATTTTTTGTGTGGTCTTTATGTATGTATCTATATATTTAACTACATTTACAATTACTAAACTAATTTGAAAAATGATTGAATTAATTACGTTTATTTTTAATTCTTTTAAGTTTGTCCAATTCAATGAGACATACTTAATGAATAAGACAAATGTCATGCTCTAATAAAACTCTCTTTTTACCAATAGCCAAATGCAAATCCAATTTTTTTGTTTTACTATATCATTGAGCAAGAGTCGGTGGTTATCAAACATATTTAAATATATATATATTAAACAATTTTATCTACGTTTAAAAAGCATTTTGCAAAAACTGTCCCATTCATTGAGGTTTTCCCCTACATTATGAAGTTTATAGCACTTTTAGGTACAGAACTTTAAAATATTAGTATATAGAAAATTAAAATTGAAGTTTAATTTTTTCATCGAAAGACAAGCATTTTTTGAAAATAGCACATATAAATTGCCCTCACGCTGGCAAGAAACCATGAATAATAGTCGCAATTGCATTAATTAATAAAGTTTATTAGGAGTAAGAAAAATTATTATTCCAAAAACGGTTAAAACTTTGCGATATACCAACATAATAAACTACAAACTGAAGAGTGAATACAAATGTTACAAGCTCTTTAAGGGAATCAGAAAAATATTAGGAAGCTTTAGAACTTTATCATCAAATTGTTAAAATGCAAAGTGATAGTTTTAGGAATCAATAATACATTAACAATGAATACAAAAAGTCACATAGCAATCTGCAATGTTTGGAAAGTTCCTTTTTAAAAGGATCTCGTTTCGTTCCTCGTTTTATAAAATAAGAATGCGTTCCAGTTCCTCATTCTTTGTTCAAAAATGGAACTCGTTACACGTTTCTCAAAAATTAGACCTCATTCCTACTTCGTTCCCTTTTTTAAACTTATTTCTACATATAAATGGTATTGATGATACCACATTTATGATAATATGAGAGCAAATGTATTGTTTCTTTATGAGAGCGAGGTTTTTTTTAACGTATTTTATTTAATTATTACTTTTAGAAAGTTTTTTTAACATTCTCGTGTCCTCCCGGCCTAGTTTGCCTCTGCATATACTTTATACACATAAAATTGATATATTAATTTCAGCTTGGAAGTAAAGTCTAAATTTTTATTTTACAAAAACATCACAAAGTTGTTATTGGAAAATAAAAAATTTAGGAAATAAGTAAAAAGTATGAAGACAAAGAAAATTTTAAACACCAACTTTATTTTATTTTATTCAATATCACTAATTTTTCAAATAGAGAGTCACCCAATATATGTCTTTTTTCAGTCATCACATTAGACCCTGTCGAAAATAGCCACTCCTCTTTTCCTAAAGAGCCACACAAAACACAATTTGCATCTATACCAATCCCTTTTATTCCATTAAATACAAAAAATGATCCGAACCCATTCCAAGGCAAACAATCATCTAAGAGAAAAAGAAAACATTACATAGTGTTAAGTATAATAAATACTTTTGCTGCATAGACTTATGACTTTAGTTAAGTTAAGGACATTAGTTAATAAACATACTTAATAAATAACAAACTTAAGTCAATTTAATATAAAATAGATAAAAAGTAACAGCATTTTGTTTTTGAACTATCAAAAACAACTTTATCAAAAAGCAAAGTTAAAAATTTTCAGCGAAGTATTACTTTTCGTTCTAGTTCCTCCAAAAAAAGAGTTAATTCTCTTTCCTGGATCCGTTATTTGAAAAAGAACCAGTTCCAAGCTTTGTTCCTCAAAACAAGAACTCGTTCTAGCAATCCGTTCCTTTTGGAACGTATTCTTTCAAACACTGGCAATTTGTTTGAAAGAAATGAGAAAATGAAGTGCTAGTAAGTTATCATGCTAAAAATACATAGTAATTTATCATGTTAAAAATTCATCTATTATAAAATTCAAACAAATTAATTAGGAATTAACCATTTGTCATTACTAAATTCCAAAAATATCAGAGCAATTTGTTAGAATAAAATGAAGAAACATTTTTAGAAGTTTATTGTGAAGTATTTATGGCGATATTTTAGAAATCAAGCATCTATCATCACTGAATTCGAAAAAAAAAAAAAAAAGGCAAATTGTTCAAACGATAACGCGAAAAAGATTGAAGCTTTTATAGTCTATTGTCATGTTGAAATATTAATAACTGATGTTTTTGAAATCCAATAAGATGCAAAATAGAGCATTGTAAAATGTTTAAGGTATAAGACCCCTCAAAAATCTTAAAAAAAAAAATTGTTTTTTTATATAATTTTGGCACGAAATTTATCGCTGAACACAAATTTCAAAACCACTTTTAAAGATTTGATTTAGTTCTTGAGATATCCAATGTTTCCTTTGACTGGGTAAATTTGGTCTGCATAGCAACACGCATAGCAACGAGTTTTTAAAGAGAATTGCGAGCTTTTTCATTATATTTCTTTTTATCTAATAAACTTTCTAAACAATGGGTAAGTCATGTGGAGTAAAACAAAGTACAAAAAGTAAAAAATCAAGAAGATTTCATGGAAATAGATATACCAGAAATTTGCTAAATGATTCAACTTTGCCAGTAGCTTCCTTTATTAGTACTAAAAAAGACAATCTTTCTTCTAGCACTTTGTTGAACTTATCTGTATCTTCAAAAAAAAATTGAAAAAATTGAGACACCACAGCTAAATGAAAACAGTTCTGTTGGTATATTATTGTAAACAGGAGGTAAATCAACTGAAAGCTATGCTGCTACCGAAAAAATATTGCTAAAATTAACAGATTGAATAAAGACTGATTATGAGCTAACAGATTATTGTCCAAAGATGTGTGAATGATGATACCCAAAATGCTTATCTACAAATTTCTGTAGTTATACAGTGACTTTCAAAAATATAAGGATAGAGTTTTAGTGATTACTTATTTCTATGCTTTAACCTATTGTTGACATGGAATTTTTATTTAGTGTGATTTATCAATTATGTTGCAAAAAATGTCTGCAATCTGGTTTAAATCTTTCAGAACGTTTTTCTAAGAAAAAGAGATTGAGCTCAATGTTATACATTTGGTGCTCTAACTGTTATGAAAAAATTGAATTCTATACTTTAAAGACATGCTCTGGAAGAAAAACTTTTGATGTAAATAATAGAATAATTTATTCAATGCGTGCATGTGGTCAAGGTTTTTCAGGATTAGAAAAATTTACATCTTTAATGAACATCCCTAAACCAAGAAATATTATGAACAATGTAATATTGGAGCTTGTAAATGCAATCTAAAAATAGAAATGGCTTATAAACTGTTTATAAAAAGAAGTATTTTTGCATGGAAAACTCACTGGAAATAGCTCTGTGTCGACTGGCTCTCTAAATGGAGCAGCATCATCTTTCAACACAATAAATTCAAGTAACGACTTCGCTTCCCGTTTCCAGTCCTAGATTGAAATGCAGCCAAAAGTGTGAAACAAAAAGCATTGATTTTTTTTTTAAGAAATTCACAATTTAAGAGTTTTCAATGCCTTTTTTTTTGCTTACAAAAAGAAAATATTTTATAAAACAATTGGTAACAATGAACAATGTTTCGGCTGAAAACAATTACAACAAAACAATTAAAACTGTCTCTGAATGTGCCAAAGTTGTTGCAAAAGAAACAATGGTTGATGCTGCCAAAGATATCTCTCAGTCTTCTTTAAATATTGTTGATACTGCAGTATCAGTTGATGGTAGTTGGCAACGACGTGGATTCTCTTTATTAAATGGAGTTGTTACAGCGATATCAATGAAAACAGGTAAAATTCTTGATTGCGAACCAATGAGTCGATCATGCAAAGCATGTAGCCTAAAATTTAAACTAAAAGAAAGTCATCCTACTGCATTTGAAACATGGAAATCATCACATGTATGTAAATTAAATTATCGTAACTCTGCTCCTAGTATGGAAGTGATTGGTGCACAAAGAATGTTTAGTCGTTCGATCTCACAAAATAGACTAAGATATGTAGAGTATTATGGGGATAGTGATTGTAAAAGCTTTTCTTACGTTAAGGATACTTATCCTGGTATTACAGTGTCGTTAAGGATACTTATCCTGGTATTACAGTGGGGAAGGAAAATTAACAAATGCTACAATTAACCGTCTACAAAATTACTACGGAATTGCTGATAGGCAAAATGTTAATGGTTTAGAAGGTATGAAAAAGGCCATACTTGCAACATTGTTTCATGTATCTTCATCAGCTGAAAATAATTGGCATAATCATTGCCCTGATGGTATCAATAGCTGGTGTCGTTATAAACAGGACAAAGCTAATAAAACCTCTACCTACAAACCAGGCACAGGCCTTCCACTCTCAGTTGTTAGCCATTTAAAACCTAGTGTTCTTTTATTTGAAAAGTTGAATATGATTCCAGGAATATATACTCTTCAAGGTTGTTCAATCATGAACAAAAAGCGTCTAATTTTTGCAGAGTATCAAAATCGGACAACATCAAAAAAGCAACGAAAAGTAGTTCGTGGATGCACAAAAAAAAAAAAGATGCAGATAATGACCAAGAAAGTAGACTATATGATCCTGGTTCATGTTCTTATAAGTAACTGTTTTTAAACTGGCACTTTCATTGAAAATTTTTGGTACAATTATGAATGTTATATTTAAATGCGTTTTTCTCAATATGTAAATTTTTGACCTCCCGGCCATCCTATTTCATTAACGGTATGTTCAATTTGCATGAAACTTTCAGCAAATGTTTATTGCATCTAGTTTTACATTTGGAACTAAAAGTTTTGCAATATTTTAAAAACTTCTTTATTTATACTAGCTTGATCTTAAAAAATTTTGTTTTCTTTAATGCACCATTTTAAAAGTTTCAGTGTAACTCAAATGTTTATTTTTTTAAAATAGTTTTAGTTCAGTTTGTAGACCAACATGTTATTAACCTTTTGCCAAAATTTCATACCCTAAATGCTTTCAGTTACTGAGATAGTATGACCGGGGGTTGCACAAGAACTTTTGAATGTTGACTGTTTTAATTGGTAACCATGATAACTAATAAAACTATTTTTTATTTTTTTTAAATGTTATTACCTAGTTCTTTCTCAGAATATAGTTGGTTTTTTGTTAAAAGAGTTATTTTAATTTAAAAATTTTTGAGGGGTCTTATATCTTAACAGCAACAAACAAAAATGAGGAAAAAGATGATGATAGATGAGCAATATGATGATAGATGAGGAAGAAGGATATTTGAATTTAATTAATCGAAAAATGCATAAAATGTTGAAAACTCATTACAAGGATTCAGTCAATAAAATGTCATTTAGAATTTTATCAACTTGAAGAAAATCATCTTCAAGTTGATAAAATTCTAAATGACATTTTTTTGAATCAATCATCCATCAACACTAAAATATTATGTTTATATTTGTAAGTTGCGTCCTTCTTGCTGATTTTAAATCTACAATGACATTCAGCAGGTTGCTTGTTTAAGAGTAGTTTCCAGAGTAACAGCGATAGGTCTACGAAGATTATGATATCTCCACCAGAAAACTAATGTATTGCCATGAAGTCTAAGCTGTATATTTTATCAAAAACTGCACCCTACATCACTAGATCATTTTTTTCCTTTAAGCTTATAGGTACTTGAAATGATGTTGTTACGTTTGGTACCAAAGCAGTTTGGACAATGCTGTACTTATAAATGGTAGTTTTTTTTTTATCTCTCAAGAAAACGCCGCATAGTTTATTTGAATCGGTGAATGTTAAAAGGGCGGAAGTCCAACAATGTAAACTTTGGGAAACTAAAAAAAGCAGCACTACTTACTCAGTAAATTTTTGTTAATGGTTTAACAACTTTTTTTTTGAAGGGGATAACGTTTTTCATTTTAAAAGCAAACATATTTTTTTATAATTATTTTTAAAGAACCTACTTGCTTTCTGCTGTAGACCATTGCAGTAGTTCATTATAAAAGTCAATATGGTCATGTGGGATATACTTATTACACTTTCTTAAGTCATTCAATTTAGCAGATTTTGTTGGAACCTTTCCATTTGGGTAAAGAAGCTGTTCTGGCAGGTTCACTTTGCTTTGAGTATTTTTTCTCATCATAAAAATATGTTTGACAATGCCATCAATGCCATTGATAATTTCACTGGCTTTACA
This sequence comes from Hydra viridissima, assembly GCF_058129835.1. Taxonomy (NCBI): domain Eukaryota; kingdom Metazoa; phylum Cnidaria; class Hydrozoa; order Anthoathecata; family Hydridae; genus Hydra; species Hydra viridissima. Next base: position 3,050,016 of record NW_028324315.1, read on the forward strand.
TTGACCTATGTTGTTACAATCGTATTGAAAATGGTGAAATTTGCTTATTGCAAACTGAGTTTGTTGGCTTCTGGGTTTACCTATTGTTTCGATTGAGGTAATGTTTTTTTTATAGTGAACTGGCCACCAACTTTTAACATCGCAAACTAGAGATGAACTCTCTACATCAACCACTAAAAACTTACTTTGATTACCACATTTTAATATAACTTTTTTATTTCATGAATGCTGTACACTCTGTCATGCCTTTTTAACTCTCTTTTTATAATCGAAAAGTCACGGTCACTAGGCAAAAAGCTGTGCCCTCTGATTGGGAAAAATTATTTTACCTTTTTAATCCACATATTGTCAATAAGCGCCATAAAAAGTTTTAAAAAGCAATGGTTTTTATTTCGCCCCCCACAGTTATTGCCATAAAAGTTGCGTTCATCATACTCTTGAGAACAGGTAGACAGGTAGTGCAAAAGAAAGGAGAAAGTTTCATTTGGAGACTTTCTAGCCTGCCCCTTGTGATAAAGGTGGAGTGTTGCAACGTTTCTCTTCACATGATGAATAGAAAATACACTAACCGTTAACTGCCTTAGGTAAAGTAACTCTTGCACAGGTATTTTGGGCAGTGAAATGTTTTGCATATAATCTACGGCTAGGGACAAAACATTTAAGTATTTTTCTTCCCTAGCGTCCTGTACCTCATGTTTTATGGCTTGGTGAAATTTCTTTGCGCGTCTGTTATATACTGCCAAGTCAGTTACTGCTGCTTGCTTAGCAACTTAATTAAGGTGAGGTGATTTCATCTTTAGCTTTAGCTCTTCACATACGAAACATGTGTCTACTTGATGTTGCCCGAAACGTAAATGAAAATGCTCATTGTAGTAGTTATAATTTTTTTTTCATGAATAGTTCATACATTAATTTCACGTTCAAAGCTTCAGTCAAAAAATACCTTTCCTTTCCGCCATAGTAGATCGGTTTTTTCGGAAAGGAGTCTATGTGAGCGAATACCTTAGCTAGTATATCATGACTGGTAATGTAACTCGTATGTACTCGTTTCAAATCTTTAACTGCTTTTCCATCCATTTTTAAACCCCTAACTCTTCAAATCCTCTTTTCTGACAAAGAAAATATTGATAAAAGTTCCACAATGTCCCCTTTGGTGTACTCGTTCATCTCTGATCAAAACATGATACTTAAATTCCTTTTTGTTTCCGCTGTTACCTTTTCTTTTTCGTACAGTATCTTCATTGGCATCACGGCTATTTCCTTTGCTATCTCTTGAACCAGGCCTCTTCCTTTCAATATCCAAAACGTCAATTAAGCATTGTAAAAATAAATCCTGCTCATCTTTTGTATTGAACTGGCTGTAGAAGTTTATAAGTACATCATCGAGGTTGTCTTTGCCAATAGATTCAAAACACTTTCTTAAACAATTGAAAAAAATATTATGATGTAATTTTACTTTATAAAAAAAATTATAGGTAGCCTAGTCTAGGAAACAAAGTTTAAGTTAAAATACGATAAGTAATTGCAGACTACCCTAAAAATGTCATTCTATTGTGTTTGGCCTACAAATATTTACAACCTCAATAAGTAATCAACATTCTAGGTCTATAGGCCAACTATAAATTACAGAGCCTAAATCTGACCAAACTTTAGACAAAATAAATTTAAAATACAATATGGCATAGACCTGCCATGAAATTAAGAATTGTTGTGTATTATCTCTTACCTGCATGGGTCTCCGAAAGACTTTGCATCAACTTTTTGTCCCCTTTGGTTTTCATATGCCACACCAGTAAGCCTAGATTTCTTAATCTTTTTCCTTTTATAACCATCTGGGTTTCTTATCTTTTTTTTGTAACTTGTATGATAAAGCAGTTAATCAATTTTAAATCACTATTAAAATGATGAAACGTTTCATCATAAATTTCAAAACAAACACGCAATACGCTTAGTTTGTTTTGAAAATCGACTTACACATTCAATGTTTTTATTCAAAAATATAAAAGTACTTAACATTTATGAAGTGAATGTATATAAAATATTATGCTTTATGTTTCAATGTAAAATCAATCCGTCCTTACACGTTTTTAAAGATTTTATTACCTTAAAAACAAAAAATAAGTATACACTACGAAATGATAACTCACTCTTTGAACCCTTTTGTCGAACAAAATTCAATCAGTTCTGTATAGCTTATCGTGCACCCAATCTCTGGAACAAAATTGTTTTGCCTAATTTTGATTTATCAATTACCTTCCCAGTCTTTAAAAAGAAATTAAAAAAATTCATTCCCTTTAATGACAATATGTTGAAATACTTTTAAAATTAAGAAATTTGTATAAACGCGCTCTTTTGTTTTTTGTATTTTGTCATTTTTATTTGTCTATATCTATTAATGGCTTAAGTTATATTCTATTATAACTTTTTATGGTTCTGGCGACAAGATCATTAGATCTTCTATCAGATACCAAGTTTTTATTTAACCCTTTAACTACCGCTAAATAAATTGTGCCGACTATTTCCGGCGCTTGAAAATAAAAATAATACCATGCCGGAATATTCCGGCAGCTTTACATAGACTTTCTTATGATATTGGATTTGTATTACTTACGTTTTCAAAAATGTCGTTCAATAAAAAAGTTTATTCTTTGCAAGAGGTAATAAATTACTTTAGTAGTTTGGATTGTGACGATGATGACGAAGACAGTGGAGAAGATATTAGTGATGGTTCTCACGATGAGATTGAATCAAATATTAGCAATTTTAATGAAGATTATACTAATGTTGAACACATTGAAATAAATATTATCAATTTTGATGAAGATCGTGCTATTTTAGATGTAGACAACGAGAATATCAAAGAAATGGAAGTTGAAAGTCCTTTAGATTATCATATAGTAAATGAAAATCAACTCAGCAACCTTTGGACTTGTCCCAACTTTTTAAACAGTACATGAAAGCCTGCAAATGGTGAATTACCAACACTACATCAGTTCCTAGGTCAACCTGGTTTTAATGTTGAGATTTCTGACTCTAGACCAATAACAAATTACCAATTATTTGTTACTGATGATTTATTACATCATTTGGTTGTTCAAACTAATCTTTTTGCTCAACAATTTATTGAAACGCGCAGAAATATACCAAAACATTCCTATGTTCGTTTTTGGAACCCAACAACTCTTTCTGAAATGAAAAAGTTTCTAGGTTTGATCTTGACTATGGGTTTAGTTCATAAACCTGCTACACATTTTTATTAGTCAACTGATAAAATATTTCAAACACCTGTGTTTAATGCAGTTATGTCTCGTAATCTTTTTAATTTACTATTGAAGTTTTTTCATATAAGTGATAACCGAAATTTACCTAACCCTAATGATCCAAATCGAGATTATACAAGTTACGACCAGTTATACAGGAACTTTTTGAAAAATTCCAAAGTGTTTATACTCCAAATCAATGTATTGCAGTAGATGAGTCATTGTTACTATGGAAAGGTAGACTACTCTTCAAACAATATCTTCCTCTTAAAAGAGTCAGATTTGGAATAAAACTGTTTTGCCTATGTGAAGACTCTGGATACATGTACCGTTTCAGAGTTTATACCGGAAAACAAACTCCAACTAATGCTATTGATATTCAACTACCAGAAGAATGTAAAAGCTTCAATAATACTGAAAAAATTGTTGTATAGATGATGTTGCCACTTCTGAATAAAGGTTATACTATTTGGATGGATAATTGGTACTCTTCATGTAGGCTTTTCCACTTTCTGCACCACTATGGAACAACAGCATGTGGAGCAATTCAATCAAATCGCATTCCACTAGTTGTAAAAAATGCAAATGTTCTGACTAATGAAACTGCTGCATTTCGCTTAGGCCCACATAAAAAGACGTAGAGGAAGACCTCCTTTCTTAGTAAACACAAAACCAAGATGTATTGTAGAGTACAACTATAATATGGGTTCAGTTGACAAACACTATCAAATGTTAAAACCTTATTCAATTGCCAAAAAAAGTATGAAATGGTATAAAAAATTAACATTTCATTTGCTGCATATTGCCTTGTTAAATAGTTACATCTTATACAAGAAAAACTATCCCAACACTAAACTCTTAAAGTTCCAACATGATGTTGCTGCATCTTTGGTATTTGATGGTAACAATTCAGTTGATTTTATAAAAGAAAGAGAAAACGGGGATGCTCCATCAAGACTTAAAGAGAGACATTTTCCTGACACCTTAGTTCCTACTGCAACTTGGAAAAAACCACAGGCAAGATGCCGTGTATGTTCTAGAAAAGGTGTTCGAAGAGATGTCAAGACCATTTGCCCTTTATGTCCAGGCAAACCAGGCCTTTGCGCATCACCATGTTTTAAATTATGGCATACTGAAATAGAGTATGGAGATTAACTAGGAAACAACTAGCTTTTCATACTAATAACAAACATCTTGAAGCAGTGTTCTTATATTATGTGTATCTATTAACTGTAAAAATTGTGTTCTGTTTTTAAATTGTAAAAAATTTAAGAAATAAAATATTTTAAGTTAGTTGTTATTATTTAGTTGAACTAGTTAAGTCCATATAACTATGTAACTTTATGATATTATTTTAATAAAAAATACTAAATGTTTTTTCTTATTTTATTATATTTGCGACATCAACCTTTTTTTACATAAAAATAATAGTCATGTTATTTTGCTAAAAAAAGAAAATTTTAAATACAGTATATTTTTTAACTACGTAAACTGAACTGCCTATTTTAAAAAAGTTTTCGCATTAAAATTTCAGTTATTAATAATCGTTATTAAAATATCAAAACTTATAAATAAGAATTAGGGTTTACAATTAGGGTTAAATTAATCTATATATCACGGATTTTATAGCATCACGAAAGCATATATCTCGGATTTTGATGTATTACAAGAACATATGTCATGGATTTTGTTGTATTACGAGAGCATATACCACGGACTTTATTGCATTATGACTAATTAAATGTAAAACTGAAAAAAAAAAAAAAAAAAAAAAAAAAGACGTTGCAGCAGGACATGAAAACACCGTGGAAGATTTAGAAAAATTAAGGACACATCAACATCGTCCGAATAACTATTCTCGCACTGATGTTCTTTTTTTCTTAATAAAATAAATTTTGAAGTTTAGGTCATAAAATTTTTATAACATATAAAAAGACTAACTAGCCAGTTCACACAAGTCTCACATTTAAAAGCAGAGTCCGGGGGTGCGATGATAATTATTCATGTATTTGTCTACATTCTCATGTTTTTACATTCAACCTTTATTCGAAATCTTCAACTAATTTCATTTCATCATAACATTTTAAAATATTAAGTTTAATGCTGATGGAAACCAGCTCTGTTTATTACAGGAAATCAGGATCATTATAGGAGATCAGGAAAAGCCTGATCATTCGGTAAAAGAATTTTTGATTCTTCTCCGTCGCCTGAAATTATAAATGCATATAATCATTTGAAAAAAAGTATTATTTATTTGGCGAAAGAAAGCTTGATATCAAGTAGATAGGCAAACACCAATTGCAGTGTTCACTATTAAATTATCATGATTAAGACTGATTATTATAGGATTTACTGCTAAATTCCAATTATGCTTTGATATAAAACTAGGCACTTCAGTCCATTTTATGATCTCGTAATATAATTAAGCTAAAATGTTAATTTTAATTTTATTGCATTCAAAATGTTAATCTTGTTTTAAAATGGGTTTAACCAACTTTGTAGCACTTCTGGTTGTCAAGAAAATTGCATTTTTATACTACCTAATTTGACATTTTTTTAGACAAAAAAATGCGTTTTTTTATTTTAGTTTTTTTTTTTAACATTTTTTTTTAGCGTAAAAATTTTACGCAACGACTTTAGGCAATAATCTATCTGTTATCATTAAACAATATACAAATAAAACAACTTTCAGTTCACAACTAATCTTTAGAAAAAATACATATACAGAAAAAATATATATAGCAGAAAAATATATATACATTAATATAGTCATAGACACATTACACATTAATATAGTCATAACTCTATTACAACATGAAATTGTGAAAAAATAAAACATAAGGTTGCCTAATTTTAAATTTTCTTAAATATTATAGATACGATATTATAAATATTATAGATCAATATAAATCATTACATATATGATATATATATATATATACATATATATATATATATATATTTATATATATATATATATATTTATATATATATATATATATATATATATATATATATATATATATATATATATATATACTAGCAAAAAGCAACCCGTAATACGGGTTATGGTCGGTCTGTCACTTAATTTATAGTGGCTGTTTTCCACTATTTAAAGCTGCGAAACCTTAACTGATACCCTTTCAGAAAAACGCATTCAAATTGAAAATATTGAACCATCTGTAAAATTAAAATAAAAAGTATGCGGAGGTAAAATAATTTACCAATTATTTAACATTGAGTAATTTACAACTGACATAGATCATATCAGTGTAAGGCAGAACCATTTTCCTCAATACTATGTTCAACACAATGTTTTTAGTTACTAACACAAAATAATAACACTTTATCATGCTTTAAATTGACGAAAAAGTAAGGCTATATTCTTGTTATATTTTTTATAACATGAACTTTAACAAGATTAATATTAAGCGAACGTAAATTATACATGATTTATTAATTTTTTGGTATCCCCTTGATACATGTTTCTTTAAAACAGGAAATTGTCTTTAAAACGTAAAATGCACACATCCAAATAAATTTAGTAAAAATAACTTACCATTACTATATATGGCACTAATCTGACCATTTTTATATATATTTCCTCTTTGTTTCATTAGCTTTAAGTAAACGGTAATTTACTTCCATTTACTAAAAATTCCTTTTGTTACTCGAAATTTAATTCTCTTAAATATTTTGACACTAATAAAGGACCTCCCTTCCCCGTTTTTGCCTTAATGGTGGTCAGGAGAATAGTTATTTTTATTAAGAGTAGTCAAGTTTTTGATGAAGACCTTTTACCAGAATAATGAAATGTAAAACAATGATTTACGTGTATAAGCATTTTTTCTTTTTAATATTTATAAGAATTTAACATATATAAGAATTTTTTCTTTCCTCAAAAGTGTTGCAAATGCAAACTAAGCTAATTAATTAGTTAAAAACCTTATAAAATTTAAGTAACTCGATATTTGAAAAATGCACTAAACTTCAATATTCACCACCCATTTAAAAAGATTCCCTAAATTACATACAGCAAATTATTAGGCTTAAAATAGAGAAAATTGAAAAAAATTGAACTAATTGCATACATTTATATCATTTTAACTGACCAAAATTTACAATAAAAGGTAATCAGGTTTCTTTTTATAAATCGTATAAATGCGTCAATCGTAAATCCTAAAGAAAAAAAGAAATGGAGTTATGATACCATAATTACAACAACAAAAAAAAAAACCAAAAATAAAACACCACATAAAAACTGAAAATCGATTTACCTATTTATAGTAACCCATTTTGACATGGCAGTTAATATAAACATTTATCGAAAATGTAACAATAAAATCTGTTTCGAAGTACAAAAGGATTAACAATACTATATATATATATATATAAAAAAAACCAATTTAAGATATAAATTGCATTTTTAGCATAATGTTGTCTTGGCTTTCAGTAAATAAATAAAAGCAGTAAGTTCCAATAATGAAACAACCTATTATTCATTTTTTACAATAGTCACCAACATGAAGGTGTCTATTGTTAAAAATGAATACCAACACAAAACATCACAACAATAACACATAACAATAGAATATTTACATCCTTGATCCTAAAATCCAGTGAAGATAACAAACCAAATTAAAATATGAAAGGCAAAATTAGAAAACCAATTTAAAGTTAACTATATATTTATCTTTTTACTAAACGTATAACTACATAAAAGTATATTTGTTTCTATGTTCAATATTAGTTATTCAATTACTTCAAATTTAGGACATGAAAACACCCTAGATTTAAAGATCAAGGTTGCATACTCTCATACACATTACGCTAAACATCAACAGACATTATTATGTGTTTTGAGAATAATTAAAAAAGGCTAGACAACACAACCTAGCTCCAAAGCAGTAACTCCGCCTGGCACTAAATGCTGCCAAGTCACAACTCTGCTATAAGTACATCGCTTGGCTGGCAAGGTTATCAATCTTGCTCAACATAATGCCAAATCAGACCACTTTGAAAACATGGAAACATTATAATTTAAACATATATACAACTATAAACAAATATGGTTTTATATAACACATTTGATTAATAATCTTTTCAATTTGATGAAGAGTAGCTTGTTCAGCTATTAGAAGTGGGACTGAGTGGTAAATGAAATCTTCCATCATAAAAAATTTGTATGTATTCCAGAGATGTAAAGGATTGTCAGGTTCACAAAAGGTCAAAATAATTGAAAACAACTGTCTAATTTACTTTGGCATATATGTTAAAACCGCCTCAGAAAGAGTATTCTGCCATTCAGTGTCATTTTGCAACAGACCTTTCAAAACACATGCTTCACAAAATGTTTCAAGGACAATACCATTAACAGTATGCACATCCTCCCAAGATGTTGCTCCTTTTGCTTGCAAAAGTAACAGTCTAAGAAAAAACAATTCTCCAGTTGAATTAACTTTATACATTCTTACTATCACCTTATTACCACCCCTTTATCTAACCTTCCATTTACAATGTTTATAATCAAATATAAAGTGATAAGGAATGTCTACATATGAATAGCAATGTGCTCTTTCATTTTCAGTATTTAACTTAAACCATGCCATTAGGTGCATATCACGCTGAGCTGCACGATCTAAAGCCATATATTCTGCTCCTTCTCTAAAATACACTAATTGATTTTCAGGTAGATGTTTACCAAGTCACAGCACTTTAAAAACACGGAAAGAATGTAATATAAACATATGTACAAACTATAAGCACAATAAATCTGTTTAAATATGTATATAAGGTTAAATATATACTAAAATAAATAAATACCTTATATACATATTAAAACACATTTTTTAAGCAATTATATAACACATATTAACACATACACAAACAGTAAAAAAACACTTTACATTATTGTAAAAACACATTGAAAAAACAACTATAAAGCACTTATTACCACATACACATACATATCAAAAAACATACATGCAAACAATAAACGTGTGCAAACAAAAATTCTAAAAATGACGCGAGAAAATTTAAAAAGATACGAAATATATATTTACAAACAATTCTCTTTACCTTCTTTTTTTTCTCATAAGAACTGTAATTTTCATAACAACATTTAACCTTTACATACAATAGCATGTGACATGCGTTGTCAGTGTTGGCGCAAAATTTTAACTTTTTTTTTCTAAATTTTCTAAAAAAGAACAAAAATAGTTAATAGCATCACAGAAATTTCAAAGTAAAAATAACAATTTTATGGAAACAGCATTAGTATAACTTTAAATAACATCCATACCCCTATTTTCCTTCTGATAACTAAAATAATAAAAATAAAACTACTAAAAAAAAAACTAAAACAAACAAAATCTAAACGATTTAAAAAATTAAAATCCTTTCTACTTTAAATTCTTTCTACTTTATCTAATAAAAACTTAAATCCTTTCTACTTTATCTGATAAAAATGTATATATAACTATTTCATATACTTACTTCAATTATAATTATAATATGATAATATGATATATAACTGATTAAGATGATTCTTTATGTAATATATCTAAACTAATAATTAAATTCCAAAAGGAAAAAAGTTTTAACTTGCTCAAAAGATCTTTCTCCAATGGCTGCGTGCATTTGTAGAACGCGCTCTTCCAAAGCCTAATAACTAATTCAAAGCCTAGTAACTAATGACAAAACGACGTTGAACGTTAAGCATTTCTGTAGTAATTATATTATAGATATTGGCACAGTCATGACCCTTGTATATGTATTTGTACAAATATTTAACAGCCTTAACAGACATGCAAGCTTCAACATTAATGTGAGCTTGATATTTTTTTGATAACCATGGATTGTAAGGTACCACCCAGCGGTTATCTACATTGTTACCTTTAATATTGATAACCAAACCATTATCACGACGTCTATAGCGTGGATAACCATTATGAACTGCTATTGTGTTAGCATTAAGTTCTTTAGGATAGTTTTTGCTGCACACCCCATCTTTCATGCAGGGAGAATTTGGATTCAGTATGCCACATGGACCATGAATCATACACATTTTAACAACGTCATAAATGTCTCGATTAACAATCAGATTTGGAATTTCTGCAGATATTAAATTATTGATATCATGTGCTGTTTCAAGCTTATCATTTGCAAAGTGAAGTAAAATATAAACATGTGGCAAACCACGCTTTTGAAACTCAATAACCTGAACATGTGTTACAACTTTCCCTAATACACCGTGCTTAAAAATGTCATTGAGAAGGCTATTTAATTTGAGTTTAAATACTCGAATAACCAAGTCAGGTCTATCATTTGCTGCCTGACCTGGATATAAATTTTCAGTTATCTCGCGCCATTTTGGGTTGCAAGTGAAAGTAATAAAAAGATCTGGTTTACCATACTTTTTAATTATAGCCATAGCATCTTCAAAGTTTTCTTTTAAAGCTCTAGGACTTCCTACATAAGATGATGGCAAAACTACAACACGCCCTGGTCTAACATTATGATCATTTCCGAGGTTGTTTACATGGTCGTGTAAGACATCATACTGCTCGCTTCTGAGTTTGTTTTGGTTATTTCTGATGAAAGCAAGGCGCTGGCCTTCAATTTTAACATAGGCATCAACAGCATATTGCTGAAACAGTTTTTTGCCATAAAAGAGTGAAGAAAAAAATTGTCTAACTGAAAGTTTATAATTGTAATACTGAGATAATGTAACATGATTTCTAACCAATGTAGCACGTTCAGGGTTGTGAACCAATTGATTATGCCAACCAGCATCACCCCTCGGAAAAAATAGAGGATAAACCATAGGATCTAAGTTGGCAGACAAATTTGATATAGTTTTAAGAGGTTGACCTCTTGGGTAAATAACAACTTCCCTGGAAGCAGGTGGTGCACCATCTTCACCAACAAATACCACTGCAACTTCATTATGTGAAGGGAGATTATAATGACATCTATCTTGCCCTTCAAGTAAAGACATTTTTACAACTGACACTGAGCGACCTTCTAGTGCTGCTCGAAGAACTTCTTCATCATCCACTTCAGCCATGTTTTTAAATGCAAGAGCAAATGGGTTCTCTTCACTAATAATAGTTTGCAATTGAAACATTAAATCATTTAAGCAAAGATCATTACCACGTTGTTGCATTCTAAAATTTACTGCTGCAAGTGGATCATAGATGTATAGTTGACAATATGTCAACGGAACATCTTGATTTGGTCTTAGATTACCTATACGATGAAAAACTTGACCACATATTCTAAAACATGGCGGCCCATGGTTCATGGGTTGAAAAACATTAGCTTCAAATGAAGCAAAAGAAAGACAGGCATTATAATTTCTAATATATTTTAAAAAATTCAGATTGGCATCTTCTAAATCTTGTGGAAATGATGAAGGTTTTGACAAAACTACCTTTCCATTATGGCAACATAAAAAATGTGTTTCATCAAGAAATTTCTTAGCACCACAATGCTGACAAATATAACTCATTTCTCCTAAATAATTATAATCTGGAATAGTATTACTTTTTGCTATACAATGCATTCTTTTGTATCTAGCAGCATTTCTAGCATTTTGTCAATTATTACTTTCATCTTCCCTAACCCTATCTCTTTCATTTCTGCGACGATTATTTTCAACTCGCCTAACCAAGCTCTCCTCATTTGGGTTCAAATTATTTGCTGCTTGCCGAGCAGCATTTCTAGCATTTTGTCGATTATTAATTTCATCTTGCCTTAGCCTATTTCTTTCATTTCTGCGACGATTATTTTCAGCTCACCTAACCAAGCTCTCCTCATTTGGGTTTGAATAACTTGCTGCTTGCCGAGCAGCGTATCTAGCATTTTGTTGATTATTAATTTCATCTCGCCTTAGCCTATCTCTTTCATTTCTGTGACGATTAACTTGCCTATTAACGTTTACATTTTCTACACTAATATCTGCTTCTAGCCTAATATCATCCATTCACTTTTAATTGAAATTGAAAGTAGTAAGAAAAATCTTAAAGAATCCTGAAGATTGTGATCTTTCCAATATAACTTTTTTTCTATTCTAAATAGCACACACAAATAATTTTTAAACATAACAGACTGTCATTTAAGATAAATTATACAATAATCTTATGACTTTAAAAAAATATATATATCAGCTAAAAGATGTTTTAAAAAAAATTAGCATAGCAAATAATAAAAAAAATTATTAAAAACATGCAATTGTAATAATAAACATACTGCTACCAAAGAAAAATTTAAAAAAAAACGTTGTAAACCCTTTTTTGCAAACTTATAGTATTTCTTCAAATAAAATTATTAGTAAACGTTTTAAAAAAATTCACAAAACTTTACAATATTACGTTCTTCTATTCCACATAAATACATCATCTGATAAATCTAAAATAAAAAATGTAATGAATAAGTAAGTAAATAAGAAAAATATTACGTACAAAAATGAAAATTAGTGTACATTATAGAGAAAAGCTGTAGTGATTTACCAGAGTAGTAGTTGCAAAATACTATTATTTCATGTTAGCTTTTACAAAATAATTTATGTTGGAACATCATGATTCCAAAATATTCATAGCAAAATCATTTAGTAAACAGCACTAAAGACAAAAAATTAAATTGAGATAAAACAAATTGTATATATGGCAAAATAATTTGTATTGGCTTTTAGTGAATGATTAAAAGCAGTGATTTTTAACAAAATTACCTATTTAACATTTTTAATAACAGACACCAACATGAAGATAAGCCAAATGTCTATTAACTCAAAAGATAACAAAAAAAACACCACAGCAACAACACACAACAATAGCACACGCCATAAGTTTACATAATATGTATCTATAATATAACTTAAGTAAGGTAACATTCATATATAACAAAACATAAATAACAACATTACGCAAAATGTTATTAAAATACATTATTATGTATTTTTAGAATAATCTTTAATAATAAAGGCTTGAAAACAGCTAGACCTAAAGCAGTAACAGTTTGACACTAAACACTATTGTGTAACCCTCTGTTAAAAGTACATCACTTGGCTGGCAAAGTTGACAAACTTTGCTCTACACGTTTACCAAGTCAGCACTTTGAAAACACGGAAACAATATAATATAAACATATGGACCAACTATAAACACAATAAATGTGTTTAGATATGTATATAAGGTTAAATATATACCTTATAAACATATTTAAACACATTTTTAAAACAATTACATAACACATATTAACACATACACAAACAATAAAAACACTTAACATTATTGTACAACTTTAAATTATTTTAAAAACACATTGATAAAACAACTATAAAGCACTTATTACCACATACACATACATATCAAAAAAGCATATATGCAAACAATAAACGTGTGCAAACAAAAATTTTAAAAATGATGCAAGAAAATTTAAAAAGATTCAAAGTAAACAAAATATATATTTACAAACAATACTCTTTACCTTCTTCTGTTTTTTTTTTCATAAGAACTGTAATCCTCATAACAAAATTTAACCTTTGCAGGCGCAACTCGACTTTCTCCCCCCCCCCCCCCTAATTTTATGATTGATTCTGATGGAGAATTTTATGCTGATTCATAAAAATATAAAAACATAGACCTGAAAATCAACGGAAAGTGCTCTAATTCGAAGTCAAAGTTGTAAAAAATCCCATTAAAAACCCTAATATTCGCCATTTTTTTTCAAAACGCTTTTATTTTCAACAAAAATTAATTACCGTTAAATTGCACAACAAACAAACCTGGTTTCCATAAGCCTTCGCATTATTATTTTAAAGTATGGTAACGAAAGTGTTATAAGGAAATGAAATTAATAGAAGATTTCAAATAAAGTTTGAACGTAGAATTTGAGAATGTAAAAAAAATTGATGAATAATTATTATTGTATCGTACGCTGGTTTTTTTTATTAAAAAAAACGGTTTGAAGGTTCCATTTTCTAAATTTTACATGTGATAAAACAACTATGAACTGAGTTTCAAAAGTTCTTCTTTTAGGCAAAATAACTCTCGAATTCTCTTTTAAAATTTATTACAAAAGTACATTACTTGCAAAATAGTTTATTCTCTAATAATTAAAAAACGGCTATTTTCATTGCCACAAAAAATCGCGCAAGATAAACATACTTTAACGACTTTTTTAACGTAAAAACCATGCTATTAATGTCAGGTAAAAGTTCATTAAGTTATTATTTTCAAAATAGCGAATATTAGGGTGTTAATTAGGGTTGTTCGCCGTAAAAAAAAACTTGCGAAAATTTCGCATTTTTATCTTCCGTATTTCAAGTTGCTATTGCGGAATTTGTTCTTGCGCAAATTTACCTTCCGTAAAGCGTTATACGAAAAAAATAAATTATTATTATTCCGTAATAACTCTTTACGAAAAGAAACTTGCGAAACAAAGCAGTGCGAAAGAATACTTGCGAAACAGTTCCTTACGGAAGGAGCGTTTCGGAATGTGCGCTTACGGAATAGACTCGAAAGCAGTCATTAAATTGTTATACAAAAAAATATCATTATTTATTATTTGAATGATGTTGTTAAATGATTCTTTAATATATATATATATATATATATATATATATATATATATATATATATATATATATATATATATATATATATATATATATATGGGCAAAAAAAAAAAATTTCACAGCGACATATAATAACTGCATTAAATTTATTTTCCCGCTATTTAAAAATACTTTTAAGAAAAAAATTTATTAAAAAAATCATTTTATTATACTATAACATACTTTTAAAGTTGTAAGGGTTATATGAGCATTTATTGACGTTTACATATAGTCATGTTGTGAAGCGTTGAAAAAAGATTCAGTGCTGTTTTTTTAAATAACTATTACTTCTAAGTTTGACTAAAAGGCAAAATTAAACATTATGCATAATATTTTTTATAAAAACGAACTCTAACTAGGTCTATAAGAAGAGCATATTAATGAAAACAAGACGTTACGACCGTCACAAAAAAAAGTCGAAAAGTTTTTTCTATGCTTCGTATCAAACTTTTTAAAACTGCAACCATGGTAAAAGTAAAGATACTTATACATACTTTATCATCGTTTCAAAAAAAAAAACATTAAAGTGCTTTAGATCCCCATTTCAACATGTTACTAAGTACGTTACGACCATCACGATATGCTGGTTTTCCCATCACGGCTTCTTTACTTAAAAGAAAAAACCTTAAGCGCGAACGATTTAATTCATTTCAAACGATTTACATCATTTAAACCAAGTTATAATATAAATCAGTTTTGTTTATTGTTTAATTTGAAGTTTGTTTATTCATCTTATTACTAAACTTGTCAAAGTTTTTTTTGAAACTTTGAGTAACTAATGGAACTATGATAGTAAACTATTGAAAGTTTCTTTGCCCGAAAACGGAGACATGGATACCTTAATCACCTATAGTTGATGGATTAAAGAAGATCATCGCTGTGTACTCAGTCAACATTAAAAAAAACATAAAAGGTATTTTTAAACATTTCCGCGACAATTTACTAGAGTTTACTAAGCATCATCTCACTAAAAAGCACCATTCTGAGCAATATTGCAGTCAAAAAGAAAATCTCGAACCAGACCAAATTTTGATACACTTTGATTATTCACAAAACTATACATGTGGTTATCAGGATGCTGTTTAAGCTGCTTTTTGGTCGCAGTCAACTATTACCTTATTTACAGTTGTAATCTACTGTTACCAACTGGAGCCAAAATCAGTTGTAATAATATCCGACGATAATGATGAAACAAAACGCGCCACTACTACATAGTTGAGTGAAATATTTGACCTCTATTGCATTGATTATATAAAAAGTTATATTATGGGGTGATGGTCCATGCACTCAATTCAAAAATACGTAGATGGCCAAATTCATACAACATTGCACTGTGATATATCATTTTCAAAGTATAGAATGGAACTTTTTTGCTACCTCTCACGGTAAAGGAGTAGCTGATGGAGTAGGAGGGTCATTAAAGCGATTTGTTTGGAACAGCGTAAAACCTCGTGAAGTGGTCGTCTTAAACGCTAAAGACTTTCTCTTAGCATCAAATGGGTGCAAAACGTATGTTAGATTTTATCAACACAGACGATATTAATCTAAGCTGGGCCTTATTAGCTGATAAAATAGAAGAAGTGAAAGTCGTTACAAATATTACCAAAATGCATTTCTGGCAAGTAAAGAGTAGAAAGTTTTTGGTTTCAAAATTCTCTTATATTTTGTGATGGGGTTGCGGAACAATTTTAAAACTTATATATTAGTAAAAAAAATTTACTATTCTAAGATATTTTTTTACTATATTGGATTCCCGGCTCCTTAAAACATTTGCGAGGCATAAGAAAGTACATACTCCTAGATATTGAGTTGTATTTAAATAGAGTTAATAAAACAAAAAAAAAACAGGGAGCATAAATAGCATTAAGCGTTTGTTGCCTACTCCAAATAAAACGATCCCAGTATTGAAGAAACATCATGGATAACCTTGATAATGTTATAAAATTCATATTTTTTAACATAATTTAATTGGTTTTTATAATCATTCAGCTTTTACTATGTCATTCATTGCGTTATTTGTTGCTTTTCATTTTTGGCTTTTTCGTTACGACCGTCACAGTTACGACCGTCACGACAAAAAACTTAATAAAATTCTCGGAAAACTTCAAGCAAAATCTATGAAACTCACCATATAGTAAGTTCAATGTGTAGTTAAAGAACACAGCAAAGGATTTTTTCTTTCACTGAGTAGATGGCTGCATAAAGATTGACAAAGTTTATTTGTTTAGATTTGTCAAAAAGTAAGCGTTACGACCGTCACGCTACGTTAAGTTGATTTATCAAATAAGTTGAACACTTGAATGATTTAACTTTTGCATACTAAATAATATAATAGTATTTAACATTTCTGGAAATTTTCATGTAAATACCATTCTTGGTTAATTTTTAATGGCTAAAAAAGCGTCAAATGTTACGACCGTCACTTGCGTGGAATTGCCCATATATATATATATATATATATATATATATATATATATATATATATATATATATATATATATATATATATATATATATATATATATATATATATATTTGTAAAAAATACTTACCATTTTCGGAACTAAAGTATATGATATTGTTTGTCGTTGAGGCAGTTTGTAATCTTGATTTAAACTTTTAACAAAATCAATAAATGATTGGTGATTTACAAGGCACATCGGCATATTGGCTTTGAGAAGGAAATCAAGCAATTTCTCAGTTATAACTTCTTGTCTTTTTAATGTAAACCTTTTATTACTGTAGCTGTTTTCATCAACTTCTATTTCTTCATTTTTTTCCAAATCTAAATCGTAAAGAAAATCTACTTCTTGTCTTTTGACATTACAATTCGATGGTCAAAAAAATATTTTATGAACAGATTTTAGGTGCCAAATTATGTTGCTTGTGGAATTGCCGGACCATTTTATTTTCCATTTACTATTGTCCTCGGGATACTTCATTTTACAATGTTGACATATTACAAATGTATTATTTTTTTGAAGCAAATCTACATGATCCCAAACAAATGACTTACATGCTGTAAATTTTCTTTTTTCCCCCAAAATGGGAAAGTTTATGATGCTCAAGTTATGTTCATTATTTAACTCTTGTTCATTGAAAGACATTTTTAGTATATTTTATGAAAGTCTAGGTTTATTTATAAAAATTTACTAACTGAAACTTATCAATATCATTATACTTAAAATAATTAGTATTTTAGTTACCTAGTTAATTATACGTATTTGATTCATAAAACGTAATTAAATATTTGTAATTAGCCGCGTTTCGCAAGTGTTTTTCTGTTAAGAACCGTTTCGTAAGTTGCGGTGCGAAAGAGTTTCGTTTCGAAAGAAATTTGGTTTTTTATCATTATTTCAAAAAATAAAACCTTAAAATGTTCATATGTTGCAACACTGAAAATAAAATTTGATTATAAACCTTTTGGTATATAAAAATTTTATTTTTTACAATTATATCCGTTTGGCCGACAAAATTTTGTTATAGACTTCAAAATGTCGTTTAGCGAAAGAGCTCGTTCCGCAAGTGCGACTTCCGTAAGCGCTACTTTCGTATGTAGCAAAATAGTTTTATTTCGCAATTCAACTTGCGAAAGGCGAAATTTCGTAAGTAGCATTTGCGAAATGAACATCAACGGTTTTTTTTGTTTCGTAAAATTCGGTACGAAAAAAAAAAATTCCTGATTCTCAATATCCTTCCGCAAGAATTTTATTTTTCCGGAATTGTACGAAATATTGCGGTTAACAACTCGTGTTAATGGGATTTTTTACAACTTTGACTTCGAATTAGAGCACTTTCCGTTGATTTTCAGGTCTATGTTTTTATATTTTTATGAATCAGCATAAAATTCTCTATCAGAATCAATCATAAAATTAAGGGGGGGGGGGGGGGGAGAAAGTCGAGTAGCGCCACCTTTGCATACATTAACATGTGACATGCGTTGTCAGTGTTGGCACAAAATTTTAATTTTTTTTTTCTAAATTTTCTAAAAAAGAACAAAAATAGTTAATAGCATCACAGAAATTTCAAAGTATTAATAACCCTTTTATGGAAATAGCATTAGTATAACTTCAAATAACATCCATACCCCTATTTTCTTTCTAAAAAATAAAAAAAAAATAAAAAAAACTGCTATAAGAAAAACTAAAACAAACAAAATCTAAACGATTTAAAAAATTAAAATCCTTTCTACTTTAAATCCTTTCTACTTTATCTAATAAAAATTTTAATCCTTTCTACTTTATCTGATAAAAATGTATATATAACTATTTCATATACTTACTTCAATTATAATTATAATATGATAATATGATATATAACTGATTAAGATGATTCTTTATGTAGTATATCTAAACTAATAATTAAATTCCAAAAGGAAAAAAGTTTTAACTCGCTCAAAAGATTTTTCTCCAACGGCCGCTTGCATTTGTAGAACGCGCTCTTCCAAAGCCTAGTAACTAATTCAAAGCCTAGTAACTAATGACGAAACGACGTTGAACATTAAGCATTTCTGTAGGAATTATATTATGATATATATATCACTGATCTCAAAATATAACTGGATAGCGTATACGGAAAATTTTTTGAAGCCAGTTTTGGCCTCCCAAGATGGCGGCGGAATTAACGAATGCTGATATGAAAATTAAGAAACTGATGATAAAAAAGTTTTATATCTTAAGCTCAAGTATTGATAAATATATAATTTTCTAATAAAAAATCTAGTTTTTTTGCTTAACATGAGATTTTTTTCATAAAAATAACGGAATATTATATATTTACATAAATTTCAAATGTAAATATTTTTTTATTTAACAAAACATATTCCTACAATAAGTTGCTCTATATTAACTTTCTGTTTTTCGTTTTTAGAATAAATATAATAAAATAAAAATTCTCAGTAAAAATAAGTACAAATTTTAATTTCAAATTGCTTAAATTTAGTTTGTTTAATAAAAGTAAAGGAAAAGTATTTGTTTGCTTGTGCAGAAATCTCAAGTTTCAAATAGTTAACGTTTGTTATATAATTTATATACCTTTTAGTTCTTAACTACCCAATGCTGTGTGCTAGAAGGTTAATAACACAACAGCATGGTAGGCAGCTGATTTAATTTTAAGATAAAATGTTTTTTAGGCATTAGCTAATCAGATAGGCACTAAAAAATTATAAATGCTGCATGAACTATTAGCTGAGCGCTGTGATTAAACACAACTCAGAGGTTCCTTCTAGAGTTATTATATATATATATATATATATATATATATATATATATATATATATATATATATATATATATATATATATATATCATATCATAACATATCATAAAAATATTTTTGATTGGTTTTTGAATACGATAAGTTTTGTTAGTTACTTCCTAAGCTTTTTTCCAGTTATTTTGGCAGTTTGTTTTTTACCCAGGTGATAAAGATATATTTTTGCATAGTTTTCTGAAATAAGTTTAATCAGTGCAAACATGGTTATTAGTTATAACTGAGTCAAACATATGAGAAGTTTGTTCATTAAATATTTTTGAGTAATCAACTGATCTCAAAACAGCACTAGAAATGGCATTTTGAATTCCTAATTCATTTGGAAAGTTGACATTTATTGAGGCAAGCAACCTTAGGAAACATCTTTCAGTTTCTTCGCATATGATAACAACACTTTTGGTTGGTTTAATTAAACCTCTGTCTTTGAATTTTAAAAAACTGGTTTGTTTGAAATGATAAGAAAGTACTAATGCATTCTGACATTTTATGCAGATAGTTTATTGTAAATTTATGTATCATACATTTTTGATAAGATACATAATGTTGATGTTTGATAACATACAAAATAAATGTTATCAAAAAATTCCCTTTATAAGTCATTTTGAATAACAACTCAAAAACAATTGACTCAATCATTGAGAGCTGGAATATTACAAAGAATATGTAAGTAAGATAATATTTTGTATTTAAAGTTCTTATTAAATACTATATCCATTAATTACATTTATGTATAAAATAATTCTAGAAGGAACCCCTGAGTTGTGTGTACTCACAGCACTCAGCTAATAGTTCATGCAGCATGTACATATCTGGTATCTTGCTACAAAAATTGAAAATATAACATTTTTCAAAATTGAAAGTAGACACCACTGCCGCTTACCATACAGTTATGTTATCAACCTTCTAGCACACTGCATTGGGTAACTAAGAACTAAAAGGAACATAAGTTATGCATAAATATTATTTAATCGTAAATTGCACTTAAAAAATATATCGAATATTTTGTACCTTAACATATAAATAATTTCTTTAATTGTCAGATTTTTTTATATATCATTTCATTTCTTTAAAATTTTTAAAACTTTATTTCATAGTCTAGTTTTTTTTCAAAACTGTTTAATTATTTTCTTTCATATTTCTGTAAAAAGCCTTATAAAATGTAAGTCTGTCACCGCTAAGAGCTCCGATCGCCGCCATCTTGGGAGGCCAATTTTGGCTTCAAATTTTTTTGAAAAAGACAATTGAATACGCTATCCAGTTATATTTTGAGATCAGTGTATATATATATATATATATATATATATATATATATATATATATATATATATATATATATATATATACATATAAATATATATACTTATATATATATGTATATATAAATATATATATACATATATATATATATTTAAACAATATAAATAATTTAGATTAATATATACGACTAATTTATAATAATATTATATAATTTATAATATATTTATAATATAATATTACTAATGATATATAATAACTATATACGATACGTTATAACAACTATAAACGTTATAAATATAAATATTATAGATTAATATATACGACTAATTTATAATAATAATATATAATTTATAATATATGTATTATATTTCTAATAAAATATTACTAATAGTATATACTAGCAAAAAGCAACCCGTAACACGGGTTATGGTCGGTCTGTCACTTAATTTATAGTGCCTGTTTTCCACTATTTAAAGTTGCGAAACCTTAACTGATACCCTTTCAGAAAAACGCATTCAAATTAAAAAAATTGAACCATCTGTAAAATTAAAATAAAAAGTATGCGGAGGTAAAATGATTCAACAATTATTTCACATTGAGTAACTTACAACTGACATAGATCATATCAGTGTAAGGCAGAACCATTTTGCTCGATACTAAGTTCAACACAATATGTTTTTAGTTACTAACACAAAATAATAACACTTTATCATGCTTTAAATAGACGAAAAAGTAAGGCTATATTCTTGTTATATTTTTTATAACATGAACTTTAATTAATAAGATTAATATTAAGCGAACGTAAATTATACATGATTTATTAATTTTTTGGTATTCCCTTGATACATTTTTCTTTAAAACAGGAAATTGTCTTTAAAACGTTAAATGCACACAACCAAATAAATTTATTAAAAATAACTGACCATTACTATATACGGCACTAATCTGACCACTTTTATATACTCAAGTGTACTAAGGCAGGAAACCAGTTTTTTTCTAAAAAAAAAAAAGCCGATAGCTTTAGTTAAATTCGATTGGTTGTTTCGTTA
Organism: Hydra viridissima; assembly: GCF_058129835.1. NCBI lineage: Eukaryota > Metazoa > Cnidaria > Hydrozoa > Anthoathecata > Hydridae > Hydra > Hydra viridissima. Next base: position 3,072,470 of record NW_028324315.1, read on the forward strand.
ATAACTTATACATACCGCGGTAAGCTTCGGTGCCGAGAACTTTACAGTTTAAGATTATGCATACCGTATTTGGCGTCAATAATTTCTTTTGTGTATGTAAGCAATTTTTAAAAAACAGTTCTGTTGCGAATGACGCGTAAGATAATTTATATAATAAATTTACCGAAAACTACAGCCGAGAATATTGAGGAAATATGACCGAGTAAAATACAACCGAGACTCATTTTTATTACATTTGTCTTTGGCGCAACCGAGCCATAATTTATTTATAAATTTTTATTACTTTTTAGTGAATACGATTGCAAAATGTTCACATAAAGTACGTGACAAACCTTTTCACTTTAGCGTTTGTTATAAAAAAAAAGGCAAAGTTTTCTTATTGAAAAACAGAAAAAATTGGGTTTTTTTTAATATGTGAGTTGCATGGTAACTTGAAAGACTTTGTCACGATGAGGTTATATGTATCAAAGCTCAACCGATTTTCTGAAGTTTATTTTAGGCAAAAATGAGTCCTAGCCTTTGTGCGCGAACATGTTTTGCAGAAAATATTGGGTTTGTTCTAACCCCAACTCTGTCCTGGAGGTTGCTTATAAAATATATATTTTAACTGCATCAAAAAGTGCATTGAAAAACCTTTCCAACGATACCAAATATGTTGCTTTTTTTTTTGGCTTTTGAACGAAATATCAACTAAAGCATAAATGCAGTTTTTGCTGAAAAAAACCTGGTTTCACGCCTTAGTACACTTGAGTATATGTCCTCTGTTTCAATAGCTTTTAGTAAACGGTAATTTACTACCATTTACTGAAAATTCCATTTGTTACTCGAAATTTAATTGTCTTAAATATTTTGACACAAATAAAGGACCTCCCTTCCCCGTTTTTACCTTAATGGTGGTCAGGAGAATAGTTATTTTTATTAAGAGTAGTCAAGTTTTTGATGAAGACCTTTTACCAGAATAATGAAAAGTAAAACAATGATTTACGTGTATAAGAATTTTTTTTTTTAATATTTATAAGAATTTAACATATATAAGAATTCTTTCTTTCCTCAAAAGTGTTGCAAATGCAAACTAAGCTAATTAATTAGTTAAAGACCTTATAAAATTTAAGTAACTCGATATTTGAAAAATGCGCTAAACTACAATATTCACCACCCATTTAAAAAGATTCCCTAAATTACGTACAGCGAATTATTAGGCTTAAAATAGAGAAAATTTAAAAAAAATTGAACTAATTGCATACATTTATATCATTTTAACTGACCAAAATTTACAATAAAAGGTAATCAGGTTTTTTTTTATAAATCGTATAAATGCGTCAATCGTAAATCCTAAAGAAAAAAAATGGAATTATGATACTATAATTACAACAACAAAAAAATAAATAAATAAAACACATAAAAACTGAAAATCGATTTACCTATTTATAGTAACCCACTTTGACATGGCAGTTAATATAAACATTTATCGAAAATGTAACAATATGATCTGTTTCGAAGTACAAAAGGATTAACAATACTATATACATATACATATATATATATATATATATATATATATATATATATATATATATATATATATATATATATATATATATATAACCAATTTAAGATATAAATTGCATTTTTAGCTTAATGTTGTCTTGGCTTTCAGTAAATAAATAAAAGCAGTAAGTACCAATAATAAAACCACCTATTATTCATTTTTTACAATAGTCACCCACATGAAGGTGTCTATTGTTAAAAATGAATACCAACACAAAACATCACAACAATAACATATAACAATAGAATATTTACATCCTTGATCCTAAAATCCAGTGAAGATAACAAACCAAATTAAAATATGAAAGGCAAAATTAGAAAACCAATTTAAAGTTAACTATATTTATCTTTTTACTAAACATATTAACACATAAAATTAGACTTGTTTTTATGTTCAATATTAGTTATTCAATTACTTCAAATTTAGGACATGAAAACACCCTAGATTTAAAGATCAAGGTTGCATACTCTCCCATACACATTACGCTAAACATTAACAGACATTATTATATTTTTACTTTGAGAATAATTAAAAAAGGCTAGACAACACAACCTAGATCTAAAGCAGTAAAACCGCCTGACACTAAATGCTGCCAAGTCACACCTCTGCTATAAGTACATCGCTAGGCTGGCAAGGTTATCAATCTTGCTCAACATATTGCCAAATCACACCACTTTGAAAACATGTAAACATTATAATTTAAACATATATACAACTATAAACAAATATGGTTTTATATAACACATTTGATTAATAATCTTTTCAATTTGATGAAGAATAGCTTGTTCAGAAATTAGAAGTGGGACTGAGTGGTGAATGAAATCTTCCATCATAAAAGCTTTGTATGTATTCCAGAGATGTAAAGGATTGTCAGGTTAACAAAAGGTCAAAATAATTGAAAACAACTGTCTAATTTTCTTTGGCATATGTGTTAAAACCGCCTCAGAAAGAGTATTCTGCCATTCAGTGTCATCTTGCAACAGACCTTTCAAAACACATGCTTCACGAAACGTTTCAAGGACAATACCATTAACAGTATGCACATCCTCCCAAGATGTTGCTCCTTTTGCTTGCAAAAGTAACAGTCTAAGAAAAAACAATTCTCCAGTTGGATTAACTTTATACATTCTTATTATCACCTTATTACCACCCCTTTGTCTAACCTTCCATTTGCAATGTTTATCATCAAATATAAAGTGATAAGGAATGTCTACATAAGAATTGCAATGTGCTCTTTCATTTTCAGTATTTAACTTAAACTATGCCGTTAGGTGTGTATCACGTTGAGCTGCATGATCTTAAGCCATTTGTTCTGCTCCTTTTCTAAAATAAAATAATTGATTTTCAGGTAGATGTTTACCAAGTCACAGCACTTTAAAAACACAGAAAGAACATAATATAAACATATGTACAAACTATAAGCACAATAAATGTGTTTAAATATGTATATAAGGTTAAATATATACTAAAATAAATAAATACATTATATACATATTTAAACACATTTTTAAAACAATTATGTAACACATATTAACACATACACAAACAGTAAAAAAACACTTTACATTATTATAAAAACACATTGATAAAACAACTATAAAGCACTTATTACCACACACACATTCATATCAAAAAAGCATATATGCAAACAATAAACGTGTGCAAACAAAAATTCTAAAAATGACGCAAGAAAATTTAAAAAGATACAAAATATATATTTACAAACAATTCTCTTTACCTTTTTTTTTTCTCATAAGAACTGTAATCTTCATAACAACATTTAACCTTTACATACAAAACATGTGATATGCGTTGTCAGTGTTGGCACAAGATTTTAATTTTTTTTTTCTAAATTTTCTAAAAAAGAACAAAAATAGTTAATAGCATCACAGAAATTTCAAAGTAAAAATAACAATTTTATGGAAACAGCATAAGTATAACTTTAAATAACATCCATACCCCTATTTTCCTTCTGATAACTAAAATAATAAAAATAAAACTACTAAAAAAAAAACTAAAACAAACAAAATATACACGATTTAAAAAATTAAAATCCTTTCTACTTTATCTAATAAAAATTTGAATCCTTTCTACTTTATCTAATAAAAATGTATATTTAACTATTTCATATACTTACTTCAATTATAATATGATATATAATTGATTAAGATGATTCTTTATGTAATATATCTAAACTAATAATTAAATTCCAAAAGGAAAAAAGGTTTAACTTGCTCAAAAGATCTTTCTCCAATGGCCGCGTGCATTTAAAAAACGCGCTCTTTCAAAGCCTAGTAACTAATTCAAAGCCTAGTAACTAATGACGAAACGACGTTAAACGTTAAACATTAAACGTTAAGCATTTCTGTACTAATTATATTATAGATAACTAGTAATTATTTCAAATAAATTGTAAAATAGGCTTTTTACAAAAGTATAACCTTTCCTTTTTCAAGGTCAACAAGCAATGGAAAAGTCCATACTTGATTTTCCTCAGTCTCATAGACCACATCAAACAAAGTTTTTTTTAAGTTAGGATTTGACTTGTTTACTCGAAGAACTTCACTTGTACACCAAAAGTATTTTTTAGTGTCGATTTTCATTATTTTATGTTAAATAAATTTCCCAACAAGATAATTAACATCATTTAGAATGACAGCCAAGATGTTTGTTTTTTGTTGATTTGCTAATTGAGACAGTCTTGCATTCTTTAATTTTTCACTTAACTCTTCTTTCTCTTTTGCAATCAAAATATCTCGTTCTTTTCTTTCAATAAGAATAACTCTTCTCTCAATGGGCTCTGGAAAAGTCCTTGTTCTAATAACTGATTGTAAATTACTGAACAACTCATAGTTTGTTAAGTCTATTCGCTTACTACCATGCATTTTAGTTTTGTAAAAATATTTAGGTTCACATTTAACTTCCATAACATACCTATAAAAATCCAACTGTGCTCTTAATATTTTTTTGCTTTTAAATGTGTCAACTAACAAAACATATTCATCATCTGCTTCTTTAGAGGTCAACCACACCTTTGTCCTCAATTTTAACAAGTCATTAACCGATTTAGCTTTTTTTAAGAAGGCTTTGTCTTCAGCTGTTTTTTTAGCTTTATCCTTTGCAGACAATCTTTCACTCATTTCAAACTTTAATTCTAAATGACGTTGTTTGTATTTATCTTTCATTTTATTAAAGTTTGTTGGAGCTTTTTTTAGCAATGAGTCACGCTCATCTAAAGTCTTTTTATCCAACCAGTCTAATGTTTTGTTTTTATACCACATAGTATAAGCTTGTATAGTTTGTATTTTGGCATTTGGCTTTGTACGAATTAAAAGATCCAATACCGCAAAGTCACTTTCTGATGCTTTGTTTGTTGTTGGAACATTCTCTGCAGCCTTACTTACATTATCAGAAGAATACCAATATTTACCTCAAGGAAGTTGATCAGCAGATTGTCTTTCCAGAACAACTAACAAAGAATGACAAATTACTTCTAATGTCTGCTGTGTTAAAATATTTAAATCAGTGTCATTAGTCTCTTCAAATAATTTATCATACAAAATATCTTTATGAATATTAACATCACTTGGACTGAATATAGATGTTTTCGAGATCATAATCGATGATGCATTTTTACACCAATCTGAAAGTTTCATTTTTAGGGTTAACAAAAATGGATTCATATCAAGAATACTCTTTTGTGATTCAATTATCCGCCAAAGTGGACCTGTAATTATTTTATCAACTATTCCAAGAGCCCGCACTTCTGCTAAATATAATTTGTTGCTAATATCTTCTTTAACTGCAAGTAAAAGATTATTTTGATTTGGCCAACTTTGAAGAAACTCTAAAATATCTTTTGAATGAAAATACAAAGCTGCAGCATTATAATATAATATATAAAATCTGTTACCAACAAAGGATGCAAGCATACACTTACTTTGTCCTTTACCAGCAAGAAATGCATTAAAATACCCAGCAACTTCAGCTTCATCACTTCCCCTTACATGAAAAGCTTTACATGCAGTTCTTATTAATCTAGTGGCACCTGATTCAGCAGTATTGAATGCAAAAATATTTTCATAACTAGTACTTAAAACTAACTTTTCGAATGAGTTAATTGTTTTATCAGTTTCTGTTGCAAAGTTAGATAATAAATGCAATTTACAAAAAAAATTAGACATTTCAATGAAATCTGCTTGCTGGCCTTTTTTTAAACCTTCCCAGTTCTTTATAACTTTAGGCAGTAACTTTTTCCTCATATCTTTAAGCTTTAAATTAAACAGTGGATTAACTGGCCCAAGATCAGACATGGTAGTTTTAAAAGAACATACAAGGTTAGAAAAATCGTTTTCCTTGCTGCTACTTTCTAAAATGTCACATATATCATCTAATGTTTTGGTTAACGCATTAATAGTACAATCTGCATCACTGCCAGCCATTTCACATAATCCAAAAGATAAAGTGCTTCCATTTGTGGTAGTAACTTGGAAATTTTGAAAATGTCTATGATGTTTAGTGGTACCGTCACTGTGAAGACAATTGCCCGAATTAATTTCTACAGTGTTTATCATTTCTTCTGCAACTTGAAGTTGAGCAAGTGCTAAAGCCTCAGTCAAAATCAAGATTTTGCACCAATTGAGGGAAGCTTCTCTATATCTATCTTTGCTAGTTTTTTTAAAACAATTGTGATAACTTCATTAACTTTGTTCATGCTGACATTCAAAGAAACTAACTCCATAATAACTTCTCTTATATCATTAGAATACCTTCCATTTTGAAATGTTGTTATTCTACGATCATGGAGAAGAGAACTTAAATTAAAATCTTTATTTTCTTCGCTTAATACTCTAGTGTTAGGAGAGTCTGTACCGTTTTCAGGATTATTTAAACTGTTAGAAGACAAATTTTCATGCTTATTTACTACCATGCTAAACTTCTTTTTTACATAATACAATTTTTCGCATGTAATTCTCTTTTTCTCATGAAGGAGTGCAACTTTATTGTCACTTTTTTCAAGCTTAACTAACAAAAATTTAACTCTTTTATTAAGAATTTTAATGACTTTATTATAAAAATCTTTTAATTCTTTTATTTCCTTATTTTGTTTCTTTTTTAATTGATGAATCTTTGCTTTATTACTTGCATGTAATAGTTTATATGTCCTTCTAGGGTCGTTAGATGTAAATTTTTTTTTCATATTACTAATACGAACATTAGCAGATTTGAACTTATTTATACAACCAGATGAAGCAAGTTTCAATTTTTTAAAACAGTTTTTAGAGGTTTGTTGGTTCAATTTTCTTTTTTTACCCTTCGTTTTATTTTTTTCACTTGATATACATAATTCACAACTAATTTCCGAAATAGGCGGTTTAAAGAGCATCAGCTTATATATATCTCTTCTTTTATTGTTTTTTTTTAACGATTTAAATTTATCTAGAACAATTTTAATTTTGTTGTACAAGCTCAAATTATTTTCAGTTGCTGAAAACAAATTGGAAAATCGGCTTCTGAAATTCGAGCAAACCATTTTCAAAGATTTATCACTCAAGCATAGATACCAATCATATAATTCTTTATTATTCATTATGATAAGGCTAATTTTATACAAATACTATATTATACAATTAAATTGTGATATTGTTTTTGCAAATTGTTACCGTAATAATTTTTGAAACAATTTTAAGACGGACTGAAAGGAAGAAGAGGACGGGATTTAGCAGGTTTTAACTTAGATTTAAAAATTAAGCTGAATACCCGATTATTAGCAAAAAGTTTTTAAAGTTATTTTAGACTAACTTATTCATCACAAAACCAAAAAAAAAAAAAAGAAAACAAAGAAAAATAGTTATATATTATTTTAAAGGATGCTAAAACGCAAATAAAATAACTTTAAGCTAAAATAATTACAAATACTTAATTAAAATCGCTCCTACAGCCAGATAAACTGATATTGAAAATTCTAGCAGATATTTTATGAAAGATTAATCATTTTACTTTTCGTAAAACGTTTTACCATGGCATAATAGATTAAAAAATTGGTCTAAATTTAATCTGAAAAAGTCTTCTTTATATATAAAAAACTTCGCAAATTTTGTCTACGGAATTTGTCACGTGACTGAAGTGCCTAATAAAACGACTTAATATATAAACATGGCGTATATATTTCCAATTCGAAAATATTGATTTTAAATTACTAACTGCAACTTTTTTTTACAATGCTTTTTATATTTCAAACTTTTTTTCTAAATTTTTTTGCGCAAATAAAGTTATACAAGTCACTCAGATTGAAACTCTACACATTACTTGAAATACACACTTAAAAAGTTTGCTTGCATGAGCTCGATTCTAACTGGTCTGTTTCTCTTTCGTTTACTTTTCTCTACAAACTGATTGGTCGGTTTTTCTTTTGTTTACATTTTCAGTCTACCGTCGATGTTATAAATACCCGCACAAAAGAAATAACACGCTTTTCAAAAAAGCCCCAAACGAGAAAGGACGCGGAAGTTCAGCTCAAAGTTTTAACCTAAAAAATTTACATGGCTTCGAAGGAACATTAAAAAAAGGTATTCTCCTTCTTTGTTTTGTTTTGATCCTTTTTTATATAAGCGTAGTTTTGTTCATTTAGCGACTGGGAACTACTTTCGTTGATCAACATACAACTTTATGATGGCAGCGGTAAAGGTCAGCTTCTTGCTCTTTTTACACATGACTAAAATTTATTATTTCAAGACCACTTTTTTGAATGGTTATTTTTGTCAATTTGACAATTATTTTCGTTTTTTACAAGGTTATTTTTTTTCTTTTCATGTTTGAAAAGATGCTGCTTCTGATATTTTTTTCCCGAAAACAGTTACATGGTGGCTATGAAAGTAAGCTCCTTGTTCTTTTTATTTCATTTAATGTTAATTTTATTTTCGACCCTATATCATTTAGAGGCTAACTCGCTGCGTATTCCGCACCTTTTTGAGTGGTTGATTCAAGTCATGTGATCTCTGACGAAACCAGCGTTTTTTCGAAGCAGTGCTTGGACAGTTGAACAAGCAAGCTGTTGACGATGATGATGATGATGATGATGATGATGATGATGATGATGATGATGATGATGATGATGTAATGATGATAATGATGATGATGATGATTATGATGATGATGATGATGATGATGATGATGATGATGATGATGATGATGATGATGATGATGATGATGATGATGATGATGATGTAATGATGATAATGATGATGATGATGATTATGATGATGATGATGATGATGATGATGATGATGATGATGATGATGATGATGATGATGATAATGATGATGATGACGATGATGATGACGATGATGATGATGATGATGATGATAATGATTAAAATTAGTATAATTAAATTTTTAGAGAAAAATTAACATCAAGAAACTGTAAACGTCACAATTAAAAGTGTTACTGGAGTTTCTTCCAAAAGTACAAATGATCATTGGAAATCGTATCAGTGCGAAAACTGTTGAGTAAATGTCTTAGTCAAAGGTAAATAGTTTGAATCCCTTTAGCAACTTGAAGTGAATTAAGTTTTGTTCATTCTTTTTAAAATTCAAGTGCATAAAACAATAATCAGTTGAACCACTTCTACATCAACCTCAGAAAGAGTTCTGAGTAAGTGCATATATATATATATATATATATATATATATATATATATATATATATATATATATATATATATATATATATATATATATATATACAGTGTCTCAAAAAACTATCCGACCAAACAATATTTTAAGTATTTCTTCTAAAATAGGTGCTGCATTCGTAAATTTAGATTTTTTTGGTTAACTCAAGAGTAATAATAATAAAGGAAAAGGTTTTTAAATAGATTTTGTTTCTTTTAATGTAAAATATGAATAACAAAGTTTTCACTCTTAAAAGAAAGGAACTTAGGTCGATTTTTTATTGCCAAAAAAGTATTCGACCAAATACATTATTTGTTTCAAAATAAATTATTATATTACAAAACAACTATTTTAATTCTTTGTTGGGCCTCCCTTTGTTTGGATTACAGCTTGCAGACCTCTAGGGATTGATTCGACTTAAGATTTTTTTTTCTTCTGATTGAATCTTTTCCCAAGCTTCTTCTTGAGGTTATCTTTTTTAGAAAATGGCCAATCTCCAATTTTTCAGTCTCAAATTTCCCACAAATGTTCAATAGGAATAAGGTACGATGATTGTGCGGGCCATTGCAAGACCTCAACATTATTTTCAGCAAACCACTCATGGGTCTTAGTGGGACAATGCTTGGGATTGTTATCTTGCTGAAATGTAAAATCAGATCCTAGCCAAAGTTTTCGAGCAGATGATTTCAAATTTTGCTTTAATATGTCTCCGTATTGCACCTGATCCATTATAGTATCAATAAATTGGAGTTTTCCGACATCTTTCCACGCCATTGGACCCCATACCACCACCATACCGCCACTATACTTGACAGTTCCTCTCACACAGTTTAATTTGTAGGCTTCTTCGTCTTTTCTCCAAACTTTTTGGGCTCCATCAGATGACTTTAAGTTGAATTTCGATTCGTCGCTCCACTGGATCTTTTTTCAAAAATTTAACGAAATGTTTTTGAACTACTTAGCAAACTCCAATCTTCTTTTCATGTGTTTTTTACTCAAGTATCGTTTATTACGCATAAGTCGTCATTGAAATCCCTAGTCTCGGATACGATTTCTGATTCTCTGACTGGATAATTTGATTCCATAATTCTTTTCAGCTTGCTCAACCAGTTTTTGAGCAGAAATGAAGCGATATTTCTTGACTTGTTTTGTTAAGTTTCTATCAAAACTCTTAGAAGTCTTTTTTTTTGCGATCCAGCTCTACTTTTGTGGCTGTTGTTCCCATCAAATTATACTCCTTCATTATGTCGGATACTGTATTATGAGGAAATCCAGTCTCTTGCTTCACCTGACGATGGGTTTTTACCCTGATTGACTAGATCGACAGCTAAATTTCTTTGAGAAACAGTCCAGTGACGTTTACCTCCAACCATTTTACTTAAAAAAGCATGAAACCTTTTTGTTATACAAAACTTTTTTTTTTATTACAATAAAAAGGTTTTTTGTTTTGCAATTTCATTAAGTGTATAAAAATTACCTAAATATTTCCACAAATTTCACATAAAATTTATTAAACTTACCTAAATTTAGCATGATCGGATAATTTTTTTACAAGCCTATTCAATACTCAGTTTCTTTTAGGACAAATGATAAACCGACTGAAGCATGAATCAAAAAATTTGAACGCTAAATAGCATACTATTCCCAATAGAATTAAAATGTCAAATAAAGTAAGTATCGCTATTCATTGTTTTTAGTACAATTTTGGGCGCAAACATTTCTTTTTGGGAAAAACTTGTTTGGTCTGATAATTTTTTGAGACACTGTATATATAAACAAGACATTCTAGATCTCAAAAACACCTTGCTGCGTGTGCGTTACAGAAAAAACAAATCAAAGAAAAAGTTCTGGCTTGCGTAAATCATCTTTACAATTTAGTGTCTGTTGATATGCAAAACTTGTAGTAATAAATTAACTTTTACGTTATAACATGTATTAAACTACTTCCATTTAGAAATGGTAAAAAATTTAAAGAGTATTGTAATAAATAATGTAGCAAAAGAGTTCCAAAAATTTGCACTTGACACTGGTTACTGTTATACTGATGCTGATACTAAACAGCATCAGTAAAACAGTAACTGTGCTGTGACCGAACTAGAGAAAAAACTGAAAATTGATTTATGTTTTGAAAAACTTTATTAAAAAAAACCAACTGATTACAGAACTTGCATTCCAACATCCCATTAAGATATGGAAACAAAAACGTTCTCCAAAAAATATTCTCGATGGATGTATTTAACTTTTGTCCAGATGATTGCAAGTTGGAAAGTTAATCAAATTGCTATACAGCTGATCACTATTCCCAACTATCCAATGTAAATTAATATGTAACAAGCAAAGTTCGTAATTTCATTCAAAATGGGACATTCTTGTAGTACTTTTTATATTTAATTTAGCTAAAATATAAATTTAGTTCACCTGTTATTTGATAATTTTTTTTACTTTTCAAGCAGTAATTATGCTATGCTAAACCATTTTGGTTGTTTTTATTTCATTTGCAGATGAAGAACAGTGTTAGATTGTCTAGTAACTTTATATGCAAACATATGCTTCTAAGAAATATTTCTAAACTTTATTTTTAATCTTTCTTGCGTAGAGCTTAACGAGGTTGTAAATATTAGACTGAATAGAGCTTAAATGTGTATCATTCTATGTAAGGTCTACTCAAAAGAACTAAATTCATACTTTGCCTCTCTAATGCATGATCAAAGTTAATCTATCAAATACTATTTGCGTTTTTTAGAATTTAATGGCAGTTTAAATTCAAAAATATACTAGCTTAACTTAAATATCAAAATGCATTTGGAAAAAATATATTTTAAGTTTACTTTTGGTTTATATAACTTTTTCATTTCGTCAATCGATTTATACAACAGAAGGTTAAAGAATAAAAACAACAGAAACGTTCTAAATATAAAAAAAAAGAAAGAAAACTTTTGAAAAAAAAAAAAAGACTTTGAAATTATGCGAATATCCTCTTGAATGTATGTTAAATTTTTTGAACAAATTTTAGATATTTTTTGATTTAAGTAAATTATGTTGCAGTTAGATTCTAATGTCCTATTGTCGAAGGAACTGTTCTCATACGCAAGCATTTTTCAACTTTTCTACATATTTTGCTAGAATATTACCAGTTTTCTATTTTGAAAATAATTTTAAACTAATTTGTTCCAAATGTTCTTCACAAAAGAATAAAAAAAAAATTTAAATCTTTGATATGGTCTTTTATGAGATAATAGATATTTTAGAGTCTTTTCTTAATACCATCATAAGTAGAAATATCCCCACTCTACGTTTACATTAAAGTAATCATCAGATCATCTTTGTGATGAAAAATTAAGTAAATTTTTCTAAATTTTTGTTTTATAACGCATATTTAATAGAGAGTTCTCTGATAATTCATTTGAAGCTTGAAAGCAATAAATTGTACTTATGGTTGAAGGTTTCTTTATATTAAAGTAATATATTTTTTAAAGAGCTTTTAAAAAACAACGTTCTACTTTATCTTCAATGTGTGTTTAAGGAAATAATAAATTTCAAGTTTTCTTTTTGGGAAGGACTGCTTGACTTAACTGACCTTTTTTTTAAAAAGAAAAAACATGAATGCTTAATATTTAATGTTTTAATGCAGTTTTATTTTTGAGAGAACACCTGTTAAAAGATTATTTTTACAATTTTCTTTTACATATTTTATCTGTGAACAGATTTCACTGGGAACAGATTACCAACCCTGAGTACACTAATAAGTTTAAAATAATATTAAACTGTAAAGTTTCCACTTACGAAGTTGTTTACAAAAGTTAGTTAGCCTTAGCGAAGTTGTTATAAGGAATTGCAATTACATAATTCAGGCAAATCTTGTTTCAACAACAGCAACGATTTTGAACAAAACATGAAAGTATTGCAACAGTGACTGCAGGTGTCATTGCTAACCAAATTCAATACTTCAATGCCTGATGAAGCGATTGATAAATACGGTTAACACAGAGTATCACAAAATATCTAATATGTTAGACAGCCTATCAGAAAGTTTAGTACAATCTCTTCTATGCTAAAGTCTTGAAGGAAAACGCTACTCACTTGATTTTATTGATTTTATAAACCGTTTTCCATTGATATCAAACATGTTGTAACATTTGAATAAGGTTGCTCTCTTCATTAAAATGATGCCAGCTGTGGAGAAATATCTGATGGATAACATTTATAAATAGCATGACTCCTTGGTCATGATATGGGATTACAGAAAAAAATTACTATGATGACAATGATCTAAAATAACTTTTAACGCATTTACTCAACTAAAAAATATCAAGATTTGTTCCTAAACTCCTGAAACAAAAGAATCTGAATGCAAAGGTTTTGATCCTTCTGTCCATAATGCTCAGGGCAAAAGAATTGTAGGCATAAAGCTAAAAAACCTGCTTACTTTTTGCTCAAGAAGTTTTAAATCTTATAATTTTCTTCGTATTTGAAAGTTTCTTGAAATCATTGGATATGGGTAAATCTGGAATAAGTAATCTCATTATTCTTAGTTGTGCAGATTTAAAAATGAAGTAAAACCACTCCCAAAAGCACTTCAATCAAATTCTATAAACGATGTATTAATATCTTTGTAGCTGTTTTCAAAACATAATTTGCCTAAACAGTTACATGCTTTTGAGAATTGTTCAAAAAGATTACCATTAGGCCTACTTGAAAATCCTATTAAATAAGTAAGGACGTGCGGTACAATGAATTTGTCTAAGTGGTGTCGATATCTCAAACAAGTTAGTGGGTTCTATAGATTGTGTTGATGCAAAATACATGTTTAAGCTTTATTAAATTGTTATCAAAATATACAAGCTGAAAACTTGCAATCCCATTAATTTTTTCACAGCAATCACAGCAATCCCATTAATTTTTTCATTACCTGTCGAAGCAGGTATTACCTTACTGCCCCAATGGCACCTTAACTTGAATGAAGGTGAACTTGACCATATAAACAATGATAATCAAAAGACTCAATATAAGGCTATGGCAGTAGTAACTAAAAGGAAGCAAAAATTAGGAGAGGCATTGTGAGAACAGTTAAAAGGGAATTAGCTACTTTTCAGCGTTGAGATATGAGAAAGGAAGTTGTAAGAAAATATTGCTATGTTCCGATTGCTTATCAACGTATCATTTAAAAAACTGCTATATCAATATTATTTGTAGTAATCATCCATTTAAAGACTTTGAGGAGCTTATGCAAACATGTGTATCGGAAAGAAGGACTATAGGTAGGTATTTATGTACAGTAACAATAAAATTAGTTTCTTCTTCTCAACAAACAGTTTAACGGTCGGGTTTTAGAGGGGCGTAACCGACGCAGCAGCACTAGGCCACAAGCATATTAGAAACCACCAAGTTAACCAGAGGTAGAAAAATTTAAAAATAAAGTGATTCATTTAAAAGTACTGTTACTTGAGTGAAATTTGATTGATGATGATGATGATGATGATGATGATGATGATGATGATGATGATGATGATGATGATGATGAAGTTTTAAATCATCATTAGAGAGTCATTAATGTGATAAATAGATTATTAAAGCTTTAAATGTTAGTATTGCGTTACAAAGCCCATATAATACACATCAAATAGTTTGATATAAGTTCTCAATCTGGTAATGGGCAATAGATGGTTGCCTTGGGCCCATTTATGTATGCGGTCCATAATTTACAAAAAATAAGACCAAATCAAGATTTATATTTTGATATTGGACTGTGTAGCTAAGGCGATTATAACAAAGCGTCTGAAAATATCTTTTCATTTCAGGCTGTCTCGAA
>NW_028324315.1:3677912-3705205 GCF_058129835.1 Hydra viridissima
TGAAAAAGCCAAACAAAAGGTTTGATTCAAAGTGCATTGAACATGCCATTTTTTAAAAAAAAAATTGTCACGTATCTTTCATCAAACTAAAGGATTGTTTTAAAGAAGTGGACAGATTGTCCATTGAAAAGTATCCCTAATTGACCATTCATTTGTTGGCCTTGTGTCAGTTTAACTGTAAAAGAAATAAAGCTGTGAACAAACTAGAAGAAGAAATTCTCAGAAAGATGCTTCTTCTGTTTCACTCACCGATACGAGCGAGAAGAACTCCTCACTTTTCCTCGCTCACTGGGATGCTCTTGTGAGTAGCAGTAGTAGGAGTAGTAGCAGTGGTAGTGCAGATTCTAATACAGATATTTCAGGAACTCAAGACGGACTCTGAAAGTCTCTTGTGACTACCCCTAAAAATGCAAATTTATTTCTAAGCATTATTTTTTTTTTTAATCAGGAACTATTTTTAAGTATTTTTGAAGACTTGAGAGAGTAAAGTGTACAAAACAGTAGTGGCTAAACTGCTTCAAGTTTTAAAATATAAGGTAGAAAACATTGAAAATAAGTAGCGCAGTACTTTTTGTTACTTAAAGCATTCTTGATAAATGATAAAAACTTAAATGGAACTCCTCTAAACTCACTTGTCTTGGTTTTGTCTTAGATACTCTTTTCTTCCATTTTTTTTTTTTTTTTTTTTTTAAAACAAACCAAACCAAAAGCACCTTTACGGCTCCTTGACGCTAGGCCGACACCAATAACTTTAGTAGGACTGCGCGTAACCACTACACCGTTGTTAAACTAAGATCGTAGTAACTAAGTAACTAAGTTAAACTAAATTCGTGGAGCGTAGTAACTCCTTCAGTTTACCTGTCAGTTAAATGATGAAAAGTGTACGTGATCATTCGATCTTAGGCTTTTTTTTTTTTTATTTCATTGTTCCCCTTCCCGAAACCCCGAAATGAACGAAATACGATTGGCAAGTATTTGATGCATACCTTAATACACAGTGACTAAAATGTAGTATGTGTTTTTTCCGTGCCCAGCGAATGGTCGGAAGATAGTGCATGCTTTTAGATATCTTAGAGCTTGCGGTTTCATACTAGTGCCCAAGCCTTTGTGTGATTCTTTTTTAAAAAAAAGCAGAAGTTAGATTTTTTGCATTTAATGACAAAAATTTTAGCAAGATCTAATGATTAAATCTGAATAATGATTTTTAAAAACCATGTTCTGCCTCAGTTGCACATAAAATGGTCATATTCTAATCAAGAAGTAGTTAAGCTCTCTCAATCTTTTATTTTCTGCAACCTTCCTAAAGAAAAACATTCGTTATTCAAAAGAAATTATTCAAACAGTTTTTTGTTTTCTTTTCTTTCTTTTCCATTTGTGATCAAATTATGGTTAGTACTAACGGTAGCACATTGCATCCACTTCCTCGTTATTAGTATTTTCTTACCAGCATTAACAACATTCGTTATTTCGTAACTATCCAATTAATGCTTAATAGTTTTAAAATTTACCACAAAAGACTACATTAACTGTCTTGTAAGCGCCAATAAGAATATAATTAAATAAGTATACAACGCCTGGAAGGAAGAAATGTGCTGCTGTTTGTCTTTCTATAATCATCAACGAAGAAATGAAAAAGAAAAATCGGACTCTGGTTTGATTGACAATTCTGAATGCAATTTATACATTCTTGACGCACACAAACATGGTGACAAACAAACAATACTAGGAGCCAATAGTAATTTGCTAAAATTTTTTTTTTTTTTTTTTTTTTGCAGGAATAGAGTTCTTATAGTTTTCGTTTCTAAAAAAGAAAAAAAAAAAAAAAATGAAGAAAAAAAACAAGTCAAACAAAAAAACAACAACAACAAAAAACAAATAGGTTTTCAGTTGTTCATAGACTAAGACGGATTAGAACAACTCGAGTATTTTATTTTAGCAGCTAATTTGTTCTCGGCGATGTTTGCTCCATAAAATATAACGATTGCAACAGATATTTTCATTTGAACCCATTTTCTAATGCGTATAATGTTTTTAAAATTTGTGTGGCATAAGACTCTCGTCTCTTTCTCTTGCGCTTCTTGTCACCAGTTCCAGCGACTTTTCCGCCTTTCTTACCAGCGGCTTCTCGCCCTTTTTTTTGCCACCTTTGGCGCTTGTTTTCCTCCGGCTTTTGGTGCGTCAGATTAATTTCGACGAGCTTAGCAGTGAAAATTTTCTTCTTCTTTGTTTCATTGCATTGCAACTGGATTTAATTTAAAGTAGATTTGTGGTTTCCAACTTGATAACTTTTCCGTTCTACGCACTTCTATTGGTTTTTAAAAGATTACGTCATTTGAGCATTGTTTATTTCTTTTTTACTATTGGTTAAAAAACTCTTTTCTGTTTAACAAAAAGCCGCACGAGATCTCTAGTCTGTCAGTCTGTTTTCAGTAGAAAACAAAATGTTAGCACGTGGAAAAGGAGGAAAAGCTAAGGCTAAGAGTGGCTTTCTTCAGTTTCCTGTTGGTCGTGTCTAATCTCATCGGTTTTAGGCGCACCATCTACTTAGCTGGAGTTTTTGAAAACCTCTCCGCCGAAAATGTTAGAGCTAGCTGGTAATGCTGCACGCGATAACCAGAGAGCCAGGATCATTCCTCGTCGTTTGCAGCTAGCTGTTCGCAACGACGAAGAAGTTAAACAAGCTGTTGTTTGGTGTTACAATCGCGAGCAGCGGTGTGTTGCCAAACATTCAGGCTATGTTGCAATCGTTCCAAAACGGCAATCTAAACAATACCAAAGGCTAATTTCATAGCTACACACCTGTTCAAAGATTATTGTTAAGGCATTGGAAACTTACGCGAAGTTGATTTGTAGACTTGCTGTAACTGATCCAAACATGCAATAATAGCTGTTTTCAAGTCATAAACTACAAGTCAAAAAATATACCAGAATCCAATATGAAATATACAAAAATGGATGGAAATTGTTACTATTGTTGTTACTATCATTACTGTTAGTTTGTTATTGCCATTACTTATTTTTTATGATTATTACGATTGTTATTATCGTTATTATCATTGCTGTTGGTATTATTATTAGTCTGTTATTGCTATCATCATCTTTTATTACCATTATTACGATTGTTATTATTTTCAATCTTACTATTATTATCATAATTTTATTATTGCGACTATTTTTTTTTTCTTTCAACAATTGTTACCATTATTGTTTTTTATTACAGCCACACATTGTATGATTTCTGGTGTTGCAGCCGTTCGATCACGCTTACTGTTTGCGACTAGATTTTCATTGATTTTATAAGAAAGAAAAAAAAACAACAACAACAACAAAGAACTTTTGAACGAAATAAAATGTGTTTACACTTTTAGGAAGCTTTGTTTACCTTCTCACTGACAAATCTTCACTCGAGGATATATACATAACATATAAATACACATAAAATATACCTTTTCTCAAATACTCGTTTACGTCCAGTAACTCATAGAGGGCTGAGTGAGGGTTTTTTTTTTTTTGCATCTTTAAAGGGGGCGAGCGCGAACGCAGGCCCCCACTACCAGAAATTGTACGGTCGAGTTACCGACGTTAGCGGTAATCGCAGGGGTCAGCCCAGGCGAAGTGCAATGCAAGAGCCTCACCCTGGAAGAAGCCCCATGTTGATCAGGTTTACTTCCCCGTCAGGTAAGTATGCCTTTCCCGTTGTGTGGGGAGCCTCGGACGTGCCCCAATCTTCGCAATTGTGGTTTTTTGATTGGACCCTAACCGCATCGTTCCGTTTTTTTTTCTTTTCTCTTTTTAATGGGCCGCACTCAGCAGTAGTGCAACGCCGAGGCAACCCGCGGTCAGGGCGAGGTAAACCTACGATCCCTTGACCAAATGCCAAAAATCAGATTAATATATGAGCCGGACTATGCCGGCGTACCAGATATTAAACTGATAAGAACAGATACTACACTTGATCTTAGCCATTAGGCCGAGAAGCGATACTTTTTCAACGAATTTGTGTGCTGGCTCCCTCCCTTTGAACGAAAAAACTTGTGGGCATTTGAATAAGTCGATGGGTAACTGTAAGTTTGAACAATGAAAACATGGGCTCGTTGTATGAAACTAAAACTGCAACAATTTCATTCTAAAACATTTGGGTTTTTTAACCTTCTTTCAGAAATAACCCAACTAACCAAGATTTAAAAATAACACTGGGCAGCAGCAGATTCAAATGCATAATGCGATCAAAAGCCAAGTTGAACAATCCAAAATCAACTCAAAATACTAGCGCCCCGACAGATTTTTTCTGTCAAAAAACATTTGGAGAACCTCTGTATTTAAATGTTCTTTTCATCTGTTGTAACGATGGTACTTTAATCCATCACCAAAACAGCAGAGCTTAGGAAGATTTGTTTGTCATTAGCCTCAAACTTTTCCCAAATAGCAATTTCTCACAAACTAAAATCTAAAAAACAAAGTTGAAGTTTAAAAATTTGGACGGTGTAAACTAATTTAAGACTTTAAACTGAGTAGCAAGAAATATTTTTGAAATATTTCAGTTTACATATAAATTAAACAAAGCATTTTATTGGAAGAAATGAACTCCTTAAATGTTTACTGACAAAAAGGTAAAACAATTTAAAAAAGTGACCTAAAACACTCAAAACATCAAACGACAAATGGAAAAGGACAAACTTATGACCCTAAATTACAGTTGACAGCATCATGTTAGCAAAAGTAATGCATGCATACACACAAACGCGCATACATACTTACATTCAAACATGCATACATACTTACATACAATTTTCCATACATACATACATACATACATACATACATACATACATACATACAAACAAACTTCCATACATACATACATACATACATATATTCATGCATCCATGCGTCATGCCAATACCTTAGGACATTTAAACAGTGCGCTCTCAGTCCTGGACCACAGATAACCATGGGACTGATAGAGATAGCACCATACTGGAAGATATAGCTTGCCTTCATCATAATCAGGTGGAATGTCAACAAATTGATTTCTATTCATGCTAATAGCCACAGAGCCATACAGAAAACTGCAGGGAACTTTGCAATGGAGCAATTGCAGATTGTCAGGCCAACTAATGAATTTATGGCAGAGATAACGAAGAAAATCATGAAAAGCCTTGCACATCTTATCTCGATTTTTCACAAACTCACAGAGTGTGGTGAATGGAACAATGCAAAGTTTTTTTTAAAAATTTTTAATATATTACATTTTTTACATACTGCCCAACCTAAATCAAGCCTAAAAATGTATTTGCTTAAATCATAGAACCTCAGGATTGATGGAGAACAAATTTAAAAATACTATCTAGCAGACTTGGGTCAATTTCAATTGTAAATGTAATTGAATTAGGATTACTTGAAATTTTAATAGCAACTGAATTACAATGACTTGGACTTGTAATTCACTTACAAGTCATATCATTACAATTACTTGTGACTGTACCTTATAAAATACAATAACAATTACTTCATGAAAATACATTTAATTACAATTAAGTTACAGCCACAATTGAGCCAAGTCTGATGCTAACCTAACTTAACCCTTAACCAACCTTGCCCCAGAACCATATGTACACTCAAAATTCAGTACTTTCGATATTTTATTTTCAATGCTTAGACTTGCTACCTGAGGCTGGGTTAATTTTAACAAAAACTCTGTAAAACATTGAAAAGCCATGTTATGAAAAAGCCAAACAAAAGGTTTGATTCAAAGTGCATTGAACATGCCATTTAAAAAAAAAAAAATTGTCACGTATCTTTCATCAAACTAAAGGATTGTTTTAAAGAAGTGGACTTGTACAGATTGTCCATTGAAAAGTATCCCTAATTGACCATTCATTTGTTGGCCTTGTGTCAGTTTAACTGTAAAAGAAATAAAGCTGTGAACAAACTAAAGAGATATTCTCAGAAAGATGCTTCTTCTGTTTCACTCACCGATACGAGCGAGAAGAACTCCTCACTTTTCCTCGCTCACTGGGATGCTCTTGTGAGTAGCAGTAGTAGCAGTGGTAGTGCAGATTTTAATACAGATATTTCAGGAACTCAAGACGGACTCTGAAAGTCTCTTGTGACTACCCCTAAAAATGCAAATTTATTTCTAAGCATTATTTTTTTTTTTAAATCAGGAACTACTTTTAAGTATTTTTGAAGACTTGAGAGAGTAAAGTGTACAAAACAGTAGTGGCTAAACTGCTTCAAGTTTTAAAATATAAGGTAGAAAACATTGAAAATAAGTAGCGCAGTACTTTTTGTTACTTAAAGCATTCTTGATAAATGATAAAAACTTAAATGGAACTCCTCTAAACTCACTTGTCTTGGTTTTGCCTTAGATACTCTTTTCTTTCATTTTTTTTTTTTTTTTTTTTTTTTTTTTTTATTAGAAACAAACCAAAAGCACCTTTTCGGCTCCTTGACGCTAGGCCGACACCAAAAACTTTAGTAGGACTGCGCGTAACCACTACACCGTTGTTAAACTAAGATCGTAGTAACTAAGTAACTAAGTTAAACTAAATTCGTGGAGCGTAGTAACTCCTTCAGTTTACCTGTCAGTTAAATGATGAAAAGTGTACGCGATCATTCGATCGTAGGCTTTTTTTTTTTATTTCATTGTTCCCCTTCCCGAAACCCCGAAATGAACGAAATACGATTGGCAAGTATTTGATGCATACCTTAATACACAGTGACTAAAATGTAGTATGTGTTTTTTCCGTGCCCAGCGAATGGTCGGAAGATAGTGCATGCTTTTAGATATCTTAGAGCTTGCGGTTTCATACTAGTGCCAAAGCCTTTGTGTGATTCTTTTTTAAAAAAAAGCAGAAGTTAGATTTTTTGCATTTAATGACAAAAAAACAAAAATTTTAGCAAGATCTAATGATTAAATTTGAATAATGATTTGTAAAAACCATGTTCTGCCTCAGTTGCACATAAAATGATCATATTCTAATCAAGAAGTAGTTAAGCTCTCTCAATCTTTTATTTTCTGCAACCTTCCTAAAGAAAAACATTCGTTATTCAAAAGAAATTATTCAAACAGTTTTTTGTTTTCTTTTCTTTCTTTTCCATTTGTGATCAAATTATGGTTAGTACTAACGGTAGCACATTGCATCCACTTCCTTGTTATTAGTATTTTCTTACCAGCATTAACAACATTCGTTATTTCGTAACTATCCAATTAATGCTTAATAGTTTTAAAATTTACCACAAAAGACTACATTAACTGTCTTGTAAGCGCCAATAAGAATATAATTAAATAAGTATACAACGCCTGGAAGGAAGAAATGTGCTGCTGTTTGTCTTTCTATAATCATCAACGAAGAAATGAAAAAGAAAAATCGGACTCTGGTTTGATTGACAATTCTCAATGCAATTTATACATTCTTGACGCACACAAACATGGTGACAAACAAACAATACTAGGAGCCAATAGTAATTTGCTAAAATTTGATTTTTTTTTTTTTGCAGGAATAGAGTTCTTATAGTTTTCGTTTCTAAAAAAGAAAAAAAAAAAAAAAAATGAAGAAAGAAAACAAGTCAAACAAAAAAACAACAACAACAAAAAACAAATAGGTTTTCAGTTGTTCATAGACTAAGACGGATTAGAACAACTCGAGTATTTTATTTTAGCAGCTAATTTGTTCTCGGCGATGTTTGCTCCATAAAATATAACGATTGCAACAGATATTTTCATTTGAACCCATTTTCTAATGCGTATAATGTTTTTAAAATTTGTGTGGCATAAGACTCTCGTCTCTTTCTCTTGCGCTTCTTGTCACCAGTTCCAGCGACTTTTCCGCCTTTCTTACCAGCGCGCTTCTCGCCTTTTTTTGCCACCTTTGGCGCTTGTTTTCCTCCGGCTTTTGGTGCGTCAGATTATTTCGACGAGCTTAGCAGTGAAAATTTTTTCTTCTTTGTTTTCATTGCATTGCAACTGGATTTAATTTAAAGTAGATTTGTGGTTTCCAACTTGATAACTTTTCCGTTCTACGCACTTCTATTGGTTTTTAAAAGATTACGTCATTTGAGCATTGTTTATTTCTTTTTCACTATTGGTCAAAAAACTCTTTTCTGTTTAACAAAAAGCCGCACGAGATCTCTAGTCTGTCAGTCTGTTTTCAGTAGAAAACAAAATGTAAGCACGTGGAAAAGGTGGAAAAGCTAAGGCTAAGAGTGGCTTTCTTCAGTTTCCTGTTGGTCGTGTCTAATCTCATCGGTTTAGGCGCACCATCTACTTAGCTGGAGTTTTTGAAAACCTCTCCGCCGAAAATGTTAGAGCTAGCTGGTAATGCTGCACGCGATAACCAGAGAGCCAGGATCATTCCTCGTCGTTTGCAGCTAGCTGTTCGCAACGACGAAGAAGTTAAACAAGCTGTTGTTTGGTGTTACAATCGCGAGCAGCGGTGTGTTGCCAAACATTCAGGCTATGTTGCAATCGTTCCAAAACGGCAATCTAAACAATACCAAAGGCTAATTTCATAGCTACACACCTGTTCAAAGATTATTGTTAAGGCATTGGAAACTTACGCGAAGTTGATTTGTAGACTTGCTGTAACTGATCCAAACATGCAATAATAGCTGTTTTCAAGTCATAAACTACAAGTCAAAAAATATACCAGAATCCAATATGAAATATACAAAAATGGATGGAAATTGTTACTATTGTTGTTACTATCATTACTGTTAGTTTGTTATTGCCATTACTTATTTTTTATGATTATTACGATTGTTATTATCGTTATTATCATTGCTGTTGGTATTATTATTAGTCTGTTATTGCTATCATCATCTTTTATTACCATTATTACGATTGTTATTATTTTCAATCTTACTATTATTATCATAATTTTATTATTGCGACTATTTTTTTTTTCTTTCAACAATTGTTACCATTATTGTTTTTTATTACAGCCACACATTGTATGATTTCTGGTGTTGCAGCCGTTCGATCACGCTTACTGTTTGCGACTAGATTTTCATTGATTTTATAAGAAAGAAAAAAAAACAACAACAACAACAAAGAACTTTTGAACGAAATAAAATGTGTTTACACTTTTAGGAAGCTTTGTTTACCTTCTCACTGACAAATCTTCACTCGAGGATATATACATAACATATAAATACACATAAAATATACCTTTTCTCAAATACTCGTTTACGTCCAGTAACTCATAGAGGGCTGAGTGAGGGTTTTTTTTTTTTTGCATCTTTAAAGGGGGCGAGCGCGAACGCAGGCCCCCACTACCAGAAATTGTACGGTCGAGTTACCGACGTTAGCGGTAATCGCAGGGGTCAGCCCAGGCGAAGTGCAATGCAAGAGCCTCACCCTGGAAGAAGCCCCATGTTGATCAGGTTTACTTCCCCGTCAGGTAAGTATGCCTTTCCCGTTGTGTGGGGAGCCTCGGACGTGCCCCAATCTTCGCAATTGTGGTTTTTTGATTGGACCCTAACCGCATCGTTCCGTTTTTTTTTCTTTTCTCTTTTTAATGGGCCGCACTCAGCAGTAGTGCAACGCCGAGGCAACCCGCGGTCAGGGCGAGGTAAACCTACGATCCCTTGACCAAATGCCAAAAATCAGATTAATATATGAGCCGGACTATGCCGGCGTACCAGATATTAAACTGATAAGAACAGATACTACACTTGATCTTAGCCATTAGGCCGAGAAGCGATACTTTTTCAACGAATTTGTGTGCTGGCTCCCTCCCTTTGAACGAAAAAACTTGTGGGCATTTGAATAAGTCGATGGGTAACTGTAAGTTTGAACAATGAAAACATGGGCTCGTTGTATGAAACTAAAACTGCAACAATTTCATTCTAAAACATTTGGGTTTTTTAACCTTCTTTCAGAAATAACCCAACTAACCAAGATTTAAAAATAACACTGGGCAGCAGCAGATTCAAATGCATAATGCGATCAAAAGCCAAGTTGAACAATCCAAAATCAACTCAAAATACTAGCGCCCCGACAGATTTTTTCTGTCAAAAAACATTTGGAGAACCTCTGTATTTAAATGTTCTTTTCATCTGTTGTAACGATGGTACTTTAATCCATCACCAAAACAGCAGAGCTTAGGAAGATTTGTTTGTCATTAGCCTCAAACTTTTCCCAAATAGCAATTTCTCACAAACTAAAATCTAAAAAACAAAGTTGAAGTTTAAAAATTTGGACGGTGTAAACTAATTTAAGACTTTAAACTGAGTAGCAAGAAATATTTTTGAAATATTTCAGTTTACATATAAATTAAACAAAGCATTTTATTGGAAGAAATGAACTCCTTAAATGTTTACTGACAAAAAGGTAAAACAATTTAAAAAAGTGACCTAAAACACTCAAAACATCAAACGACAAATGGAAAAGGACAAACTTATGACCCTAAATTACAGTTGACAGCATCATGTTAGCAAAAGTAATGCATGCATACACACAAACGCGCATACATACTTACATTCAAACATGCATACATACTTACATACAATTTTCCATACATACATACATACATACATACATACATACATACATACATACAAACAAACTTCCATACATACATACATACATACATATATTCATGCATCCATGCGTCATGCCAATACCTTAGGACATTTAAACAGTGCGCTCTCAGTCCTGGACCACAGATAACCATGGGACTGATAGAGATAGCACCATACTGGAAGATATAGCTTGCCTTCATCATAATCAGGTGGAATGTCAACAAATTGATTTCTATTCATGCTAATAGCCACAGAGCCATACAGAAAACTGCAGGGAACTTTGCAATGGAGCAATTGCAGATTGTCAGGCCAACTAATGAATTTATGGCAGAGATAACGAAGAAAATCATGAAAAGCCTTGCACATCTTATCTCGATTTTTCACAAACTCACAGAGTGTGGTGAATGGAACAATGCAAAGTTTTTTTTAAAAATTTTTAATATATTACATTTTTTACATACTGCCCAACCTAAATCAAGCCTAAAAATGTATTTGCTTAAATCATAGAACCTCAGGATTGATGGAGAACAAATTTAAAAATACTATCTAGCAGACTTGGGTCAATTTCAATTGTAAATGTAATTGAATTAGGATTACTTGAAATTTTAATAGCAACTGAATTACAATGACTTGGACTTGTAATTCACTTACAAGTCATATCATTACAATTACTTGTGACTGTACCTTATAAAATACAATAACAATTACTTCATGAAAATACATTTAATTACAATTAAGTTACAGCCACAATTGAGCCAAGTCTGATGCTAACCTAACTTAACCCTTAACCAACCTTGCCCCAGAACCATATGTACACTCAAAATTCAGTACTTTCGATATTTTATTTTCAATGCTTAGACTTGCTACCTGAGGCTGGGTTAATTTTAACAAAAACTCTGTAAAACATTGAAAAGCCATGTTATGAAAAAGCCAAACAAAAGGTTTGATTCAAAGTGCATTGAACATGCCATTTAAAAAAAAAAAAATTGTCACGTATCTTTCATCAAACTAAAGGATTGTTTTAAAGAAGTGGACTTGTACAGATTGTCCATTGAAAAGTATCCCTAATTGACCATTCATTTGTTGGCCTTGTGTCAGTTTAACTGTAAAAGAAATAAAGCTGTGAACAAACTAAAGAGATATTCTCAGAAAGATGCTTCTTCTGTTTCACTCACCGATACGAGCGAGAAGAACTCCTCACTTTTCCTCGCTCACTGGGATGCTCTTGTGAGTAGCAGTAGTAGCAGTGGTAGTGCAGATTTTAATACAGATATTTCAGGAACTCAAGACGGACTCTGAAAGTCTCTTGTGACTACCCCTAAAAATGCAAATTTATTTCTAAGCATTATTTTTTTTTTTAAATCAGGAACTACTTTTAAGTATTTTTGAAGACTTGAGAGAGTAAAGTGTACAAAACAGTAGTGGCTAAACTGCTTCAAGTTTTAAAATATAAGGTAGAAAACATTGAAAATAAGTAGCGCAGTACTTTTTGTTACTTAAAGCATTCTTGATAAATGATAAAAACTTAAATGGAACTCCTCTAAACTCACTTGTCTTGGTTTTGCCTTAGATACTCTTTTCTTTCATTTTTTTTTTTTTTTTTTTTTTTTTTTTTTATTAGAAACAAACCAAAAGCACCTTTTCGGCTCCTTGACGCTAGGCCGACACCAAAAACTTTAGTAGGACTGCGCGTAACCACTACACCGTTGTTAAACTAAGATCGTAGTAACTAAGTAACTAAGTTAAACTAAATTCGTGGAGCGTAGTAACTCCTTCAGTTTACCTGTCAGTTAAATGATGAAAAGTGTACGCGATCATTCGATCGTAGGCTTTTTTTTTTTATTTCATTGTTCCCCTTCCCGAAACCCCGAAATGAACGAAATACGATTGGCAAGTATTTGATGCATTTTTTTTTTTTTTTTTTTTTTTTTTTTTTTTTTTTTTTTTTATTTGATGCATTTTTTTTTTTTTTTTTTTTTTTTTTTTTTTTTTCTTGATATATTTACAATATATAATTATTTACATTTTTTTTTACCGTTTTATATATACATAAATATTATTTACAATGTTATTTGTACAAAGTTTTTCGTTTTTGATAATAAATATTTCCGTCTGGTGGAGGAGTGGAAATTTGTTATGTTTTTTTTTTTTTTTTTTTTTTTTTTTTTTTTTTTCTCTTTAGAAGGAAAATATAGAGAAAGAAAGGATTGGGGAAAGAGAGAAAAGTAGCAAAAATAAGGACATGGTGTTTGAGATGTTAAATAGTTTTTAGAGAATAGAAAGAGGTATAGATAAAGTAATATGATATGATTTCTCATATCATATTGGTTTAAGTTAGATTTAGTATAAGATCATAGGATCAAAAGGATTTATTAAAGAGATTTTATGAACGGCGTTTATGTTTTAAATTTTACCGTTTGAGAGATTTTAAATGTTGATTTTAAGTTTTCCATCTTTAAGGGAACATAGAATGTCCATATGACAGAAATGATCACAAAAGATGTTTAAGGTGTTTCTTTCTGCGTGATGGTCATACTTTCTCTTTATTAAATCTTTAATTTTATTAACGATTTTTCGGATAATATTTTGTGAATCTACTTTTCCTTTTCTTAGCACCGCGTGGCAGCGTCCGCTCCATATCTCACCCATTATGATCTGAGTGAGCGTCAGAAGCAAACGCGACACCGGGTGCCTCTCCGACAAATGCGCAATGTCGAGAAGAAAAATAGAATTTGCCGGTTTTATTATTCTGCTCGGCACGAAGGATTTGTAAATGTGTTTGAAATATTCCCAAATTTCAACCGAGGGAGGACAAAGGGTGAAGATGTGAATCGCGTCTTTTGATGCATACCTTAATACACAGTGACTAAAATGTAGTATGTGTTTTTTCCGTGCCCAGCGAATGGTCGGAAGATAGTGCATGCTTTTAGATATCTTAGAGCTTGCGGTTTCATACTAGTGCCAAAGCCTTTGTGTGATTCTTTTTTAAAAAAAAGCAGAAGTTAGATTTTTTGCATTTAATGACAAAAAAACAAAAATTTTAGCAAGATCTAATGATTAAATTTGAATAATGATTTGTAAAAACCATGTTCTGCCTCAGTTGCACATAAAATGATCATATTCTAATCAAGAAGTAGTTAAGCTCTCTCAATCTTTTATTTTCTGCAACCTTCCTAAAGAAAAACATTCGTTATTCAAAAGAAATTATTCAAACAGTTTTTTGTTTTCTTTTCTTTCTTTTCCATTTGTGATCAAATTATGGTTAGTACTAACGGTAGCACATTGCATCCACTTCCTTGTTATTAGTATTTTCTTACCAGCATTAACAACATTCGTTATTTCGTAACTATCCAATTAATGCTTAATAGTTTTAAAATTTACCACAAAAGACTACATTAACTGTCTTGTAAGCGCCAATAAGAATATAATTAAATAAGTATACAACGCCTGGAAGGAAGAAATGTGCTGCTGTTTGTCTTTCTATAATCATCAACGAAGAAATGAAAAAGAAAAATCGGACTCTGGTTTGATTGACAATTCTCAATGCAATTTATACATTCTTGACGCACACAAACATGGTGACAAACAAACAATACTAGGAGCCAATAGTAATTTGCTAAAATTTGATTTTTTTTTTTTTGCAGGAATAGAGTTCTTATAGTTTTCGTTTCTAAAAAAGAAAAAAAAAAAAAAAAATGAAGAAAGAAAACAAGTCAAACAAAAAAACAACAACAACAAAAAACAAATAGGTTTTCAGTTGTTCATAGACTAAGACGGATTAGAACAACTCGAGTATTTTATTTTAGCAGCTAATTTGTTCTCGGCGATGTTTGCTCCATAAAATATAACGATTGCAACAGATATTTTCATTTGAACCCATTTTCTAATGCGTATAATGTTTTTAAAATTTGTGTGGCATAAGACTCTCGTCTCTTTCTCTTGCGCTTCTTGTCACCAGTTCCAGCGACTTTTCCGCCTTTCTTACCAGCGCGCTTCTCGCCTTTTTTTGCCACCTTTGGCGCTTGTTTTCCTCCGGCTTTTGGTGCGTCAGATTATTTCGACGAGCTTAGCAGTGAAAATTTTTTCTTCTTTGTTTTCATTGCATTGCAACTGGATTTAATTTAAAGTAGATTTGTGGTTTCCAACTTGATAACTTTTCCGTTCTACGCACTTCTATTGGTTTTTAAAAGATTACGTCATTTGAGCATTGTTTATTTCTTTTTCACTATTGGTCAAAAAACTCTTTTCTGTTTAACAAAAAGCCGCACGAGATCTCTAGTCTGTCAGTCTGTTTTCAGTAGAAAACAAAATGTAAGCACGTGGAAAAGGTGGAAAAGCTAAGGCTAAGAGTGGCTTTCTTCAGTTTCCTGTTGGTCGTGTCTAATCTCATCGGTTTAGGCGCACCATCTACTTAGCTGGAGTTTTTGAAAACCTCTCCGCCGAAAATGTTAGAGCTAGCTGGTAATGCTGCACGCGATAACCAGAGAGCCAGGATCATTCCTCGTCGTTTGCAGCTAGCTGTTCGCAACGACGAAGAAGTTAAACAAGCTGTTGTTTGGTGTTACAATCGCGAGCAGCGGTGTGTTGCCAAACATTCAGGCTATGTTGCAATCGTTCCAAAACGGCAATCTAAACAATACCAAAGGCTAATTTCATAGCTACACACCTGTTCAAAGATTATTGTTAAGGCATTGGAAACTTACGCGAAGTTGATTTGTAGACTTGCTGTAACTGATCCAAACATGCAATAATAGCTGTTTTCAAGTCATAAACTACAAGTCAAAAAATATACCAGAATCCAATATGAAATATACAAAAATGGATGGAAATTGTTACTATTGTTGTTACTATCATTACTGTTAGTTTGTTATTGCCATTACTTATTTTTTATGATTATTACGATTGTTATTATCGTTATTATCATTGCTGTTGGTATTATTATTAGTCTGTTATTGCTATCATCATCTTTTATTACCATTATTACGATTGTTATTATTTTCAATCTTACTATTATTATCATAATTTTATTATTGCGACTATTTTTTTTTTCTTTCAACAATTGTTACCATTATTGTTTTTTATTACAGCCACACATTGTATGATTTCTGGTGTTGCAGCCGTTCGATCACGCTTACTGTTTGCGACTAGATTTTCATTGATTTTATAAGAAAGAAAAAAAAACAACAACAACAACAAAGAACTTTTGAACGAAATAAAATGTGTTTACACTTTTAGGAAGCTTTGTTTACCTTCTCACTGACAAATCTTCACTCGAGGATATATACATAACATATAAATACACATAAAATATACCTTTTCTCAAATACTCGTTTACGTCCAGTAACTCATAGAGGGCTGAGTGAGGGTTTTTTTTTTTTTGCATCTTTAAAGGGGGCGAGCGCGAACGCAGGCCCCCACTACCAGAAATTGTACGGTCGAGTTACCGACGTTAGCGGTAATCGCAGGGGTCAGCCCAGGCGAAGTGCAATGCAAGAGCCTCACCCTGGAAGAAGCCCCATGTTGATCAGGTTTACTTCCCCGTCAGGTAAGTATGCCTTTCCCGTTGTGTGGGGAGCCTCGGACGTGCCCCAATCTTCGCAATTGTGGTTTTTTGATTGGACCCTAACCGCATCGTTCCGTTTTTTTTTCTTTTCTCTTTTTAATGGGCCGCACTCAGCAGTAGTGCAACGCCGAGGCAACCCGCGGTCAGGGCGAGGTAAACCTACGATCCCTTGACCAAATGCCAAAAATCAGATTAATATATGAGCCGGACTATGCCGGCGTACCAGATATTAAACTGATAAGAACAGATACTACACTTGATCTTAGCCATTAGGCCGAGAAGCGATACTTTTTCAACGAATTTGTGTGCTGGCTCCCTCCCTTTGAACGAAAAAACTTGTGGGCATTTGAATAAGTCGATGGGTAACTGTAAGTTTGAACAATGAAAACATGGGCTCGTTGTATGAAACTAAAACTGCAACAATTTCATTCTAAAACATTTGGGTTTTTTAACCTTCTTTCAGAAATAACCCAACTAACCAAGATTTAAAAATAACACTGGGCAGCAGCAGATTCAAATGCATAATGCGATCAAAAGCCAAGTTGAACAATCCAAAATCAACTCAAAATACTAGCGCCCCGACAGATTTTTTCTGTCAAAAAACATTTGGAGAACCTCTGTATTTAAATGTTCTTTTCATCTGTTGTAACGATGGTACTTTAATCCATCACCAAAACAGCAGAGCTTAGGAAGATTTGTTTGTCATTAGCCTCAAACTTTTCCCAAATAGCAATTTCTCACAAACTAAAATCTAAAAAACAAAGTTGAAGTTTAAAAATTTGGACGGTGTAAACTAATTTAAGACTTTAAACTGAGTAGCAAGAAATATTTTTGAAATATTTCAGTTTACATATAAATTAAACAAAGCATTTTATTGGAAGAAATGAACTCCTTAAATGTTTACTGACAAAAAGGTAAAACAATTTAAAAAAGTGACCTAAAACACTCAAAACATCAAACGACAAATGGAAAAGGACAAACTTATGACCCTAAATTACAGTTGACAGCATCATGTTAGCAAAAGTAATGCATGCATACACACAAACGCGCATACATACTTACATTCAAACATGCATACATACTTACATACAATTTTCCATACATACATACATACATACATACATACATACATACATACATACAAACAAACTTCCATACATACATACATACATACATATATTCATGCATCCATGCGTCATGCCAATACCTTAGGACATTTAAACAGTGCGCTCTCAGTCCTGGACCACAGATAACCATGGGACTGATAGAGATAGCACCATACTGGAAGATATAGCTTGCCTTCATCATAATCAGGTGGAATGTCAACAAATTGATTTCTATTCATGCTAATAGCCACAGAGCCATACAGAAAACTGCAGGGAACTTTGCAATGGAGCAATTGCAGATTGTCAGGCCAACTAATGAATTTATGGCAGAGATAACGAAGAAAATCATGAAAAGCCTTGCACATCTTATCTCGATTTTTCACAAACTCACAGAGTGTGGTGAATGGAACAATGCAAAGTTTTTTTTAAAAATTTTTAATATATTACATTTTTTACATACTGCCCAACCTAAATCAAGCCTAAAAATGTATTTGCTTAAATCATAGAACCTCAGGATTGATGGAGAACAAATTTAAAAATACTATCTAGCAGACTTGGGTCAATTTCAATTGTAAATGTAATTGAATTAGGATTACTTGAAATTTTAATAGCAACTGAATTACAATGACTTGGACTTGTAATTCACTTACAAGTCATATCATTACAATTACTTGTGACTGTACCTTATAAAATACAATAACAATTACTTCATGAAAATACATTTAATTACAATTAAGTTACAGCCACAATTGAGCCAAGTCTGATGCTAACCTAACTTAACCCTTAACCAACCTTGCCCCAGAACCATATGTACACTCAAAATTCAGTACTTTCGATATTTTATTTTCAATGCTTAGACTTGCTACCTGAGGCTGGGTTAATTTTAACAAAAACTCTGTAAAACATTGAAAAGCCATGTTATGAAAAAGCCAAACAAAAGGTTTGATTCAAAGTGCATTGAACATGCCATTTAAAAAAAAAAAAATTGTCACGTATCTTTCATCAAACTAAAGGATTGTTTTAAAGAAGTGGACTTGTACAGATTGTCCATTGAAAAGTATCCCTAATTGACCATTCATTTGTTGGCCTTGTGTCAGTTTAACTGTAAAAGAAATAAAGCTGTGAACAAACTAAAGAGATATTCTCAGAAAGATGCTTCTTCTGTTTCACTCACCGATACGAGCGAGAAGAACTCCTCACTTTTCCTCGCTCACTGGGATGCTCTTGTGAGTAGCAGTAGTAGCAGTGGTAGTGCAGATTTTAATACAGATATTTCAGGAACTCAAGACGGACTCTGAAAGTCTCTTGTGACTACCCCTAAAAATGCAAATTTATTTCTAAGCATTATTTTTTTTTTTAAATCAGGAACTACTTTTAAGTATTTTTGAAGACTTGAGAGAGTAAAGTGTACAAAACAGTAGTGGCTAAACTGCTTCAAGTTTTAAAATATAAGGTAGAAAACATTGAAAATAAGTAGCGCAGTACTTTTTGTTACTTAAAGCATTCTTGATAAATGATAAAAACTTAAATGGAACTCCTCTAAACTCACTTGTCTTGGTTTTGCCTTAGATACTCTTTTCTTTCATTTTTTTTTTTTTTTTTTTTTTTTTTTTATTAGAAACAAACCAAAAGCACCTTTTCGGCTCCTTGACGCTAGGCCGACACCAAAAACTTTAGTAGGACTGCGCGTAACCACTACACCGTTGTTAAACTAAGATCGTAGTAACTAAGTAACTAAGTTAAACTAAATTCGTGGAGCGTAGTAACTCCTTCAGTTTACCTGTCAGTTAAATGATGAAAAGTGTACGCGATCATTCGATCGTAGGCTTTTTTTTTTTATTTCATTGTTCCCCTTCCCGAAACCCCGAAATGAACGAAATACGATTGGCAAGTATTTGATGCATACCTTAATACACAGTGACTAAAATGTAGTATGTGTTTTTTCCGTGCCCAGCGAATGGTCGGAAGATAGTGCATGCTTTTAGATATCTTAGAGCTTGCGGTTTCATACTAGTGCCAAAGCCTTTGTGTGATTCTTTTTTAAAAAAAAGCAGAAGTTAGATTTTTTGCATTTAATGACAAAAAAACAAAAATTTTAGCAAGATCTAATGATTAAATTTGAATAATGATTTGTAAAAACCATGTTCTGCCTCAGTTGCACATAAAATGATCATATTCTAATCAAGAAGTAGTTAAGCTCTCTCAATCTTTTATTTTCTGCAACCTTCCTAAAGAAAAACATTCGTTATTCAAAAGAAATTATTCAAACAGTTTTTTGTTTTCTTTTCTTTCTTTTCCATTTGTGATCAAATTATGGTTAGTACTAACGGTAGCACATTGCATCCACTTCCTTGTTATTAGTATTTTCTTACCAGCATTAACAACATTCGTTATTTCGTAACTATCCAATTAATGCTTAATAGTTTTAAAATTTACCACAAAAGACTACATTAACTGTCTTGTAAGCGCCAATAAGAATATAATTAAATAAGTATACAACGCCTGGAAGGAAGAAATGTGCTGCTGTTTGTCTTTCTATAATCATCAACGAAGAAATGAAAAAGAAAAATCGGACTCTGGTTTGATTGACAATTCTCAATGCAATTTATACATTCTTGACGCACACAAACATGGTGACAAACAAACAATACTAGGAGCCAATAGTAATTTGCTAAAATTTGATTTTTTTTTTTTTGCAGGAATAGAGTTCTTATAGTTTTCGTTTCTAAAAAAGAAAAAAAAAAAAAAAAATGAAGAAAGAAAACAAGTCAAACAAAAAAACAACAACAACAAAAAACAAATAGGTTTTCAGTTGTTCATAGACTAAGACGGATTAGAACAACTCGAGTATTTTATTTTAGCAGCTAATTTGTTCTCGGCGATGTTTGCTCCATAAAATATAACGATTGCAACAGATATTTTCATTTGAACCCATTTTCTAATGCGTATAATGTTTTTAAAATTTGTGTGGCATAAGACTCTCGTCTCTTTCTCTTGCGCTTCTTGTCACCAGTTCCAGCGACTTTTCCGCCTTTCTTACCAGCGCGCTTCTCGCCTTTTTTTGCCACCTTTGGCGCTTGTTTTCCTCCGGCTTTTGGTGCGTCAGATTATTTCGACGAGCTTAGCAGTGAAAATTTTTTCTTCTTTGTTTTCATTGCATTGCAACTGGATTTAATTTAAAGTAGATTTGTGGTTTCCAACTTGATAACTTTTCCGTTCTACGCACTTCTATTGGTTTTTAAAAGATTACGTCATTTGAGCATTGTTTATTTCTTTTTCACTATTGGTCAAAAAACTCTTTTCTGTTTAACAAAAAGCCGCACGAGATCTCTAGTCTGTCAGTCTGTTTTCAGTAGAAAACAAAATGTAAGCACGTGGAAAAGGTGGAAAAGCTAAGGCTAAGAGTGGCTTTCTTCAGTTTCCTGTTGGTCGTGTCTAATCTCATCGGTTTAGGCGCACCATCTACTTAGCTGGAGTTTTTGAAAACCTCTCCGCCGAAAATGTTAGAGCTAGCTGGTAATGCTGCACGCGATAACCAGAGAGCCAGGATCATTCCTCGTCGTTTGCAGCTAGCTGTTCGCAACGACGAAGAAGTTAAACAAGCTGTTGTTTGGTGTTACAATCGCGAGCAGCGGTGTGTTGCCAAACATTCAGGCTATGTTGCAATCGTTCCAAAACGGCAATCTAAACAATACCAAAGGCTAATTTCATAGCTACACACCTGTTCAAAGATTATTGTTAAGGCATTGGAAACTTACGCGAAGTTGATTTGTAGACTTGCTGTAACTGATCCAAACATGCAATAATAGCTGTTTTCAAGTCATAAACTACAAGTCAAAAAATATACCAGAATCCAATATGAAATATACAAAAATGGATGGAAATTGTTACTATTGTTGTTACTATCATTACTGTTAGTTTGTTATTGCCATTACTTATTTTTTATGATTATTACGATTGTTATTATCGTTATTATCATTGCTGTTGGTATTATTATTAGTCTGTTATTGCTATCATCATCTTTTATTACCATTATTACGATTGTTATTATTTTCAATCTTACTATTATTATCATAATTTTATTATTGCGACTATTTTTTTTTTCTTTCAACAATTGTTACCATTATTGTTTTTTATTACAGCCACACATTGTATGATTTCTGGTGTTGCAGCCGTTCGATCACGCTTACTGTTTGCGACTAGATTTTCATTGATTTTATAAGAAAGAAAAAAAAACAACAACAACAACAAAGAACTTTTGAACGAAATAAAATGTGTTTACACTTTTAGGAAGCTTTGTTTACCTTCTCACTGACAAATCTTCACTCGAGGATATATACATAACATATAAATACACATAAAATATACCTTTTCTCAAATACTCGTTTACGTCCAGTAACTCATAGAGGGCTGAGTGAGGGTTTTTTTTTTTTTGCATCTTTAAAGGGGGCGAGCGCGAACGCAGGCCCCCACTACCAGAAATTGTACGGTCGAGTTACCGACGTTAGCGGTAATCGCAGGGGTCAGCCCAGGCGAAGTGCAATGCAAGAGCCTCACCCTGGAAGAAGCCCCATGTTGATCAGGTTTACTTCCCCGTCAGGTAAGTATGCCTTTCCCGTTGTGTGGGGAGCCTCGGACGTGCCCCAATCTTCGCAATTGTGGTTTTTTGATTGGACCCTAACCGCATCGTTCCGTTTTTTTTTCTTTTCTCTTTTTAATGGGCCGCACTCAGCAGTAGTGCAACGCCGAGGCAACCCGCGGTCAGGGCGAGGTAAACCTACGATCCCTTGACCAAATGCCAAAAATCAGATTAATATATGAGCCGGACTATGCCGGCGTACCAGATATTAAACTGATAAGAACAGATACTACACTTGATCTTAGCCATTAGGCCGAGAAGCGATACTTTTTCAACGAATTTGTGTGCTGGCTCCCTCCCTTTGAACGAAAAAACTTGTGGGCATTTGAATAAGTCGATGGGTAACTGTAAGTTTGAACAATGAAAACATGGGCTCGTTGTATGAAACTAAAACTGCAACAATTTCATTCTAAAACATTTGGGTTTTTTAACCTTCTTTCAGAAATAACCCAACTAACCAAGATTTAAAAATAACACTGGGCAGCAGCAGATTCAAATGCATAATGCGATCAAAAGCCAAGTTGAACAATCCAAAATCAACTCAAAATACTAGCGCCCCGACAGATTTTTTCTGTCAAAAAACATTTGGAGAACCTCTGTATTTAAATGTTCTTTTCATCTGTTGTAACGATGGTACTTTAATCCATCACCAAAACAGCAGAGCTTAGGAAGATTTGTTTGTCATTAGCCTCAAACTTTTCCCAAATAGCAATTTCTCACAAACTAAAATCTAAAAAACAAAGTTGAAGTTTAAAAATTTGGACGGTGTAAACTAATTTAAGACTTTAAACTGAGTAGCAAGAAATATTTTTGAAATATTTCAGTTTACATATAAATTAAACAAAGCATTTTATTGGAAGAAATGAACTCCTTAAATGTTTACTGACAAAAAGGTAAAACAATTTAAAAAAGTGACCTAAAACACTCAAAACATCAAACGACAAATGGAAAAGGACAAACTTATGACCCTAAATTACAGTTGACAGCATCATGTTAGCAAAAGTAATGCATGCATACACACAAACGCGCATACATACTTACATTCAAACATGCATACATACTTACATACAATTTTCCATACATACATACATACATACATACATACATACATACATACATACAAACAAACTTCCATACATACATACATACATACATATATTCATGCATCCATGCGTCATGCCAATACCTTAGGACATTTAAACAGTGCGCTCTCAGTCCTGGACCACAGATAACCATGGGACTGATAGAGATAGCACCATACTGGAAGATATAGCTTGCCTTCATCATAATCAGGTGGAATGTCAACAAATTGATTTCTATTCATGCTAATAGCCACAGAGCCATACAGAAAACTGCAGGGAACTTTGCAATGGAGCAATTGCAGATTGTCAGGCCAACTAATGAATTTATGGCAGAGATAACGAAGAAAATCATGAAAAGCCTTGCACATCTTATCTCGATTTTTCACAAACTCACAGAGTGTGGTGAATGGAACAATGCAAAGTTTTTTTTAAAAATTTTTAATATATTACATTTTTTACATACTGCCCAACCTAAATCAAGCCTAAAAATGTATTTGCTTAAATCATAGAACCTCAGGATTGATGGAGAACAAATTTAAAAATACTATCTAGCAGACTTGGGTCAATTTCAATTGTAAATGTAATTGAATTAGGATTACTTGAAATTTTAATAGCAACTGAATTACAATGACTTGGACTTGTAATTCACTTACAAGTCATATCATTACAATTACTTGTGACTGTACCTTATAAAATACAATAACAATTACTTCATGAAAATACATTTAATTACAATTAAGTTACAGCCACAATTGAGCCAAGTCTGATGCTAACCTAACTTAACCCTTAACCAACCTTGCCCCAGAACCATATGTACACTCAAAATTCAGTACTTTCGATATTTTATTTTCAATGCTTAGACTTGCTACCTGAGGCTGGGTTAATTTTAACAAAAACTCTGTAAAACATTGAAAAGCCATGTTATGAAAAAGCCAAACAAAAGGTTTGATTCAAAGTGCATTGAACATGCCATTTAAAAAAAAAAAAATTGTCACGTATCTTTCATCAAACTAAAGGATTGTTTTAAAGAAGTGGACTTGTACAGATTGTCCATTGAAAAGTATCCCTAATTGACCATTCATTTGTTGGCCTTGTGTCAGTTTAACTGTAAAAGAAATAAAGCTGTGAACAAACTAAAGAGATATTCTCAGAAAGATGCTTCTTCTGTTTCACTCACCGATACGAGCGAGAAGAACTCCTCACTTTTCCTCGCTCACTGGGATGCTCTTGTGAGTAGCAGTAGTAGCAGTGGTAGTGCAGATTTTAATACAGATATTTCAGGAACTCAAGACGGACTCTGAAAGTCTCTTGTGACTACCCCTAAAAATGCAAATTTATTTCTAAGCATTATTTTTTTTTTAAATCAGGAACTACTTTTAAGTATTTTTGAAGACTTGAGAGAGTAAAGTGTACAAAACAGTAGTGGCTAAACTGCTTCAAGTTTTAAAATATAAGGTAGAAAACATTGAAAATAAGTAGCGCAGTACTTTTTGTTACTTAAAGCATTCTTGATAAATGATAAAAACTTAAATGGAACTCCTCTAAACTCACTTGTCTTGGTTTTGCCTTAGATACTCTTTTCTTTCATTTTTTTTTTTTTTTTTTTTTTTTTTTTTATTAGAAACAAACCAAAAGCACCTTTTCGGCTCCTTGACGCTAGGCCGACACCAAAAACTTTAGTAGGACTGCGCGTAACCACTACACCGTTGTTAAACTAAGATCGTAGTAACTAAGTAACTAAGTTAAACTAAATTCGTGGAGCGTAGTAACTCCTTCAGTTTACCTGTCAGTTAAATGATGAAAAGTGTACGCGATCATTCGATCGTAGGCTTTTTTTTTTTATTTCATTGTTCCCCTTCCCGAAACCCCGAAATGAACGAAATACGATTGGCAAGTATTTGATGCATACCTTAATACACAGTGACTAAAATGTAGTATGTGTTTTTTCCGTGCCCAGCGAATGGTCGGAAGATAGTGCATGCTTTTAGATATCTTAGAGCTTGCGGTTTCATACTAGTGCCAAAGCCTTTGTGTGATTCTTTTTTAAAAAAAAGCAGAAGTTAGATTTTTTGCATTTAATGACAAAAAAACAAAAATTTTAGCAAGATCTAATGATTAAATTTGAATAATGATTTGTAAAAACCATGTTCTGCCTCAGTTGCACATAAAATGATCATATTCTAATCAAGAAGTAGTTAAGCTCTCTCAATCTTTTATTTTCTGCAACCTTCCTAAAGAAAAACATTCGTTATTCAAAAGAAATTATTCAAACAGTTTTTTGTTTTCTTTTCTTTCTTTTCCATTTGTGATCAAATTATGGTTAGTACTAACGGTAGCACATTGCATCCACTTCCTT
Organism: Hydra viridissima; assembly: GCF_058129835.1. Lineage (NCBI taxonomy): Eukaryota > Metazoa > Cnidaria > Hydrozoa > Anthoathecata > Hydridae > Hydra > Hydra viridissima. The sequence goes on from NW_028324315.1 coordinate 3,703,186, forward strand.
GTTATTAGTATTTTCTTACCAGCATTAACAACATTCGTTATTTCGTAACTATCCAATTAATGCTTAATAGTTTTAAAATTTACCACAAAAGACTACATTAACTGTCTTGTAAGCGCCAATAAGAATATAATTAAATAAGTATACAACGCCTGGAAGGAAGAAATGTGCTGCTGTTTGTCTTTCTATAATCATCAACGAAGAAATGAAAAAGAAAAATCGGACTCTGGTTTGATTGACAATTCTCAATGCAATTTATACATTCTTGACGCACACAAACATGGTGACAAACAAACAATACTAGGAGCCAATAGTAATTTGCTAAAATTTGATTTTTTTTTTTTTGCAGGAATAGAGTTCTTATAGTTTTCGTTTCTAAAAAAGAAAAAAAAAAAAAAAAATGAAGAAAGAAAACAAGTCAAACAAAAAAACAACAACAACAAAAAACAAATAGGTTTTCAGTTGTTCATAGACTAAGACGGATTAGAACAACTCGAGTATTTTATTTTAGCAGCTAATTTGTTCTCGGCGATGTTTGCTCCATAAAATATAACGATTGCAACAGATATTTTCATTTGAACCCATTTTCTAATGCGTATAATGTTTTTAAAATTTGTGTGGCATAAGACTCTCGTCTCTTTCTCTTGCGCTTCTTGTCACCAGTTCCAGCGACTTTTCCGCCTTTCTTACCAGCGCGCTTCTCGCCTTTTTTTGCCACCTTTGGCGCTTGTTTTCCTCCGGCTTTTGGTGCGTCAGATTATTTCGACGAGCTTAGCAGTGAAAATTTTTTCTTCTTTGTTTTCATTGCATTGCAACTGGATTTAATTTAAAGTAGATTTGTGGTTTCCAACTTGATAACTTTTCCGTTCTACGCACTTCTATTGGTTTTTAAAAGATTACGTCATTTGAGCATTGTTTATTTCTTTTTCACTATTGGTCAAAAAACTCTTTTCTGTTTAACAAAAAGCCGCACGAGATCTCTAGTCTGTCAGTCTGTTTTCAGTAGAAAACAAAATGTAAGCACGTGGAAAAGGTGGAAAAGCTAAGGCTAAGAGTGGCTTTCTTCAGTTTCCTGTTGGTCGTGTCTAATCTCATCGGTTTAGGCGCACCATCTACTTAGCTGGAGTTTTTGAAAACCTCTCCGCCGAAAATGTTAGAGCTAGCTGGTAATGCTGCACGCGATAACCAGAGAGCCAGGATCATTCCTCGTCGTTTGCAGCTAGCTGTTCGCAACGACGAAGAAGTTAAACAAGCTGTTGTTTGGTGTTACAATCGCGAGCAGCGGTGTGTTGCCAAACATTCAGGCTATGTTGCAATCGTTCCAAAACGGCAATCTAAACAATACCAAAGGCTAATTTCATAGCTACACACCTGTTCAAAGATTATTGTTAAGGCATTGGAAACTTACGCGAAGTTGATTTGTAGACTTGCTGTAACTGATCCAAACATGCAATAATAGCTGTTTTCAAGTCATAAACTACAAGTCAAAAAATATACCAGAATCCAATATGAAATATACAAAAATGGATGGAAATTGTTACTATTGTTGTTACTATCATTACTGTTAGTTTGTTATTGCCATTACTTATTTTTTATGATTATTACGATTGTTATTATCGTTATTATCATTGCTGTTGGTATTATTATTAGTCTGTTATTGCTATCATCATCTTTTATTACCATTATTACGATTGTTATTATTTTCAATCTTACTATTATTATCATAATTTTATTATTGCGACTATTTTTTTTTTCTTTCAACAATTGTTACCATTATTGTTTTTTATTACAGCCACACATTGTATGATTTCTGGTGTTGCAGCCGTTCGATCACGCTTACTGTTTGCGACTAGATTTTCATTGATTTTATAAGAAAGAAAAAAAAACAACAACAACAACAAAGAACTTTTGAACGAAATAAAATGTGTTTACACTTTTAGGAAGCTTTGTTTACCTTCTCACTGACAAATCTTCACTCGAGGATATATACATAACATATAAATACACATAAAATATACCTTTT
>NW_028324315.1:4362232-4392232 GCF_058129835.1 Hydra viridissima
AAAAAAAAATGTTTTATAAAACTTTTTTTAAATTTCATATTTTCTTAAATAGTTTGTAATTATTTTGATGCTTTTAGTTTTTTTTTTTTTCAGCAGAAAATAATTGGGGAGATATTTTTTTTGTAAATTCAAATCCCTTCTTACTCTAACCCCCTCCTCCCAATCCTTTTTTTAATATCCAGGATTTGTTTATAGAAACTTTTGCCATAAATATTTGTAAAAAAAAATAATTTTTTTTCTAAAAATTTTAAATTCAGAGTCGTCGAAATTGTTCCCTAAGGATACTCTTCTAAATTGCACCCCAACGATGATCTTCTCCACAACGGTGATCTTCTCCACACAGCCTTGGATTATTTTGACATATTCTAAAACTACGTGGCATTATAATAAAACAGCTTACAAGACTTTAAATTGGAATTATAGGAACTATATATAACAAATACATACAGCTATTCACGAAAGTTTAAACGATTGCAGAATTTTTATCAAGTATGTTTGGTTATTGTTTAATAAAAAAAAAACTGTAAAATAATATCGAATCAATTTTTTTTATTTAATAAAGAAAATGTAATTAGCTTTAAAATGAATATGAACATATTATAAAAACTTTAATATTTAGTTAGAAAAAAACAATTACAAAAAATCATATAGGAAAAATAAGTAGCACAAAAGTTTAAACGAATTGCAACATTTGTACAAAAAATGAAAAAAAAAAAGCAGAATTAATATTTAAAGTGTCCTCCTTGTTTTTATAGCAAAGATAAACTCGTTTATGCATTGGTTCAACTAATTTCATGCACATCACGCGAGGTACTTTTAGCCAGTACTCATTCAAAAGTTGCTTCAAATGCTGAGTTGATTGATATTCATGGTATGTCAGTTGATTGTCGATCCAAGACCAAATATTTTCAATTGGGTTGAGATCTGGTGATCAAGGGCACCAGGGCATCGCATTGAACTTTTTTTTTAAAAAATATTTTTTGATTGAGTGAGCTGTGTCAGCTGAAGCCCCGTCTTGTTGAAAGATAAATTTCTTGCTTCTGCCATACAAGTGTCTGAATGATGGAACTAAATACGTTTCCAATGTGTTCTTGTAAGTGTATTGATTAATTCAGCATTCATACAGCTCACAGAAGCCTATACCTTTGTAAGAAAAACATCACCAGATGTTAACCAAACCTCCACCGCCTTGTCGACGATGTTACAAAAACCTGTCTGAATATTTCTCAGTTGCAAATCTTTTGACATAGATTCTTCCCTTACAATTTACTACTTGAAAATTAGCTTCATCACTCCAAATAACTTTTGCCCACTGTTCTACAGACCAGTTCAGCCTTTTTTTGGACCACACTCGTCGTTAACGTTTATCCGTGATTTGTCCAACTATGTTCGTCTCACGAGCTCTCTGCTAACTTTTGGATTATTTTTTCAGTCGTTAAAGATTTGTGCTAGCATTTTGTAGCTGAGTCTGGGGTTTTCTCTGCTCATTCTGAATATACCACTTTTGTCACGGTTGCTGAGTTTGGATGGTCTTCCAGTACGCGGCATATCGGAGACGTCCTTGGTAAGTTCCCAGGTTTTATTGCTTTTTCGAACGCAAGATTCAGAAACATGAAGTACTTTGTCTATTTAAACGTTTGTGTGATTTTTTGTCCTCGCCATACCAATAGCTTGCCACTTGATCCCACTAGAAACTGTTATTCGACCCATTCGCACGCAATTGAAATTAATTTGAAATTTGCAATATTTCAAATTGATTTTTAATGAATTAAAAGCTGCCTGATGATGTTGTGATGAATTTTTTGATTTTAAACCACTTATTTTAACTTTATTTGAGAATAAAAAAAATTTTCACACCGGATCAATCAATTAATTAGAAAATAATTGATCCTAAATAATATCGTTTAAACTTTTGTGACACGTCTTAATTTGTATCACCTACCTTTTAATGAAATTTCTGAGTAAACAGTGATGAGTCAAAACCTACCTTTTTTTATTCTATTAAGAAATAACCTATTTACCAAATTGGAAAAATAATTATTTTGATATCTATTTCCGTTAGATTTTTATTCAAGAAAAACTGAAGATTAGATTTGAAAATTCTGCAATCGTTTAAACTTTCGTGAATAGCTGTATAACATATATAACAAAGTACCAGAGATAAACCTTTAAAAATGGATTTAAACTGCTATACTATCATTATAGTTGTTACAATGTTAATATTATTCCTGTTATGCTATATGATTTTTAGGTGAAATTTTAAAAATGGAGCCACAAGAAAAGAAGTACAGAGAGTTGATAAGAAGCCAATAAAACAAATATTATTTACACTTCAAAAAAAAAAATAGATAAAAATAAAAGATGTTATATAAAACTTTTTTTAAATTTCATATTTTCTGAAAAATTCTGCATAATCTTGATACCTTCCTCTTTGATACTTTAAACTTTGGTTCAATGACATCACCGCTACAGGTGTCCATTTGTTCGCAGGTATCTAGATAATAGATTCGCAATACAAAAACGTTTACAAATATATGTGACGTCAAGTAATCTTGTGTTTTATTGATAAAAATAGATTAAAACAGTTTAGTTTGAAATAGGAAAGATTAAATCTTTTGCAAAGATTAAAGCAACTTTTTGGATCAACTGGTGTTTCGAAAAAATATATTCACAGTAAAATATCACTAAGATGTTAATTATTTAAATAAATAAAAAAAAATTTCAACTACATAAACATCCACTGATAGCTCAGTAGGCAGAGCGGGAGACTGTAGAATAACGTGTAGTAATCTCTAGGTCGCTGGTTCAAATCCGGCTCGGTGGACATCTTTTCTGTTTTAAAATTTCTGTTACTGAAAAGATATACACCTATCTACTATCTTGATAAACCGGTGTTGATCAGTTATCAAATTGCTATCTGGGGTCACAACTATAAAACTCATTCCGATCGGAACTGAAAAAATCGTAAACCCGATGAATTTCTTCGGATTCGACAAAATTGGCGTAAACCCGATAATCCCTAATTGCCTCTACTATAAACATTTTTTTTCGTATCGTAAAAACTTTCCGACGAAAATATTAGCGGATTCATGAAAAAACAAAAAGATATTATCTAGTTAATCCATTGTTTTTTTACATTTTGTTTTGTTTATATTATGGACAGTTGTGCAAACTTTCAACTAAATGCCACAAGAAAAACAAATTTCAAAAAAGAAATGTAAGTAAGCCCAATATCCTTATCTTAAATATTAGAGCATGACAGTTAACTGTTAAACTGTTAAATTTTTAGGTTAATCATGTTAAAGGTTAAGGTTAACCTTTAAAAATTATAAGGTTAATTTTAAGGGTTAAGGTTAACCTTCAAAAATTTAAGGTTAATTTTAAGGGTTAAGGTTAACCTTTTAAATTTTAAGGTTAATTTTTACAGTTAACCTTAACCTTTAAAATTTTAAGGTTAATTTTTACAGTTAACCTTAACCCTTAAATTTGTTTATATTGTCACGGATTAATGCCCTTTTCTCAAAATATCTTCTTAGTTCCTAAGAATTTTAGGTTTAAAATTTTTATGCTCTTTATATAAATGTAAAAGGTTATTAATTACACTTAAAAGTTCATAACATGTAAAAGTGTAAAGGATATTGGTTACATAGTAATTAGAGCATAATCTTATGGATAGTGCTCTAACTGCTAGGCATAAGCCCCATCGCCAAGCTTTTGTAAAGCTATTCGTCAAGGCTATCCTTTGTGATGGAGGTTTTTTTTTTTTTTTTTTGGTTTTTTTTGTTTTGTTTTTATAACATGTTTTATTTTATTGGATATCTTATCTTATTCATTCTCATTCTCTTCAAATCCAGGCCATGTGATATTTTTCATTTCTTTCATGTTCTCTTTCATGAAAACAAACATTTCAATGTTGTCAATGCTAAGGCAAGTTTTTCGTTCTGTCAATATATTTCCAGCTGTTGAAAACACTCTTTCTGATGTAGAAGATGATGCTGGGATGCACAACATCTTCCTGGCTAGTCTGGTTAGATATGGAAATTTATTTTGCTGGTTATTCCAATATTGAAGGATATTTGAATCTTTGTGTACACTTTCTGAACCATCTCGCTTTTTCATATCAATTATGGCTTGGACAGCAGTTACCTTAATCAATTCATACTTCTCAGGATCTGCAAAATTGATAACAGAGCCCTTATAACTAGGATCAAGAAAATGACACATTACATATTCTGGTGTTTCAATACCAGAATTTGGAAATCGGGCATCTAATCCTTCAACAAGCTTCTCTGAAATCTCACTGACACAAGTAAGAGTACTGTGGTTACCAAAGAATACTAACTTTCTCCTAACATTGACTAGTTGCATAAACACCAAGTTCATAGTTGGTTCTTTGTCAGAACTAAGAGCTCTAGACATTTTTTCAAGAGGTTCAAGACAGTTCAAAACACCCTTCATGATAAGAATTTCATCCAGGCTTGGCAAGAAACCTTCAATGACTGTAGATGTTTCAGCCATTTTAGCAATGCAACCTTCAAGATCAATAATTGACTGCAACATCTTCAGATCTGAATTCCATCTTGTTGAAACATTCTGTACCAGTTTAGTTCGTGACTGCTTAAAATCAAGAGCTATTTTCCTCAAGATACTGGAATTTTTGGGAGAATGATTGAAGTGGCCAACCAATTTAGATAGTTTAGAAGAAAGTTCTTTCCAGGCAGCAACAGCTTTTAAAGCATCAGTGACAATCAAATGAATCTGATGATCAGCACACCACAAGTTGTCATTTATCGATGGTAATTGGCTAGCTTTGCTGAGGCGCATAGCTTTCAAAAAATTAGTACCTCCATCTGTTGTTGCCCATGTGTGGGTTTTCTGTTCCAATCTCAATCCTTTGATCAATGAGTCAAGTTTTTCCAAGATTATTTCACCCGTGTGTTTTCTCCGAAATAATCAAGTTTGACAAGAAGACGTTTAAGCTCAAACCGGTTATTGATAAAATGAAGAGTTAAAGATTGGAATGAAAGATTATTATACTGAGTAGTCCAGATGTCTGTTGTAAAAGCAGCACCATCAAGATAGGGCCTTTCATCATTCACAATTTTTGAGATGTGGTCCTGAACAAATTGATATAATTTTGGAATTCTTAAACGGGACAAGGAAGTTGATGAGATAGGGTTATATTTTCCCTTTGTTGTCAGTGACAATATTGTACGAAATCCTTCACTATCAACTATCTTAAATGACAACTGTTCCCTTATGATCCACTTAGTTATTTCTGTAACTATTTGCACATTTTCAGGATGGTCTTTGGGCCATTGACTTACAACACGAGCTGTTCTTGGTGTTTTTGGAGTTTTCTGAGTATTTGTTGATCGATGAGGTAATATTGATGATCCAGGAGTCATTACTAAACGAGCACGTTTACGACAATGAATGAAGTCTTCATCATTATCACTTTCACTATCATTGTGTCTCTTTGCTCCATTGGAATTTAACACTGCTTGAGAATCAGTTCTTTGATCGAATTCAATTAAACTTTGAGGATGTCTCTTAAGATGATTCCCTATACCTGATGTTGAGCCATTCTTTGAAACAAGGATCGCGCCACACTCATTACACTTAGCATGAGAATCATCAGTTTTTGTAAAAAAGTCCCAAATCATTGATTTTTTTGGCATGATGATTGATGATGATGAAACTGAAAGTAATAAAAGAAATTAATAACTAGAAAGCAATTAAATAATATTTGCAAGTAAAAAAGATTATCTGTTTGACGGGAGGGAGGAGGAGTGGGGGGGGGGGGGGGCGGACTAGGTTGTAAATTCCCTATTTGTAGTTTCGTGAAACTGTTGACACAGTTTAAAAATTTTATATTCTGTATAAAAATATTTCAGCGCTATATTTTTAAAAATTCATAAAACTGTTACATGTTAACAAATAGCTATTGCAAAAAATCAAGAATATTATAAGTAACCAAAATACTTTTGGATCTCTGAAATATATGGTATATTTTCTAAATCAATCATTTCGGTTCTTTAGTTGCTGTTTTAAAAAAACATATTTATTAGTTAATGAAAAATTGTTATCGAAATGTTTCTCTTCTATATTTATTTGATGATTCTTAATTAGTAATTTTTTGCTAGGGTCACATAAAAAAATGAAAATACAAAATTTCCAAAATGCCAAAAAGAAAGATTTTCGTACTCGCAAATAATATTTTAATTTATCGATAAAAAACATAGCGATCATTTGGAAAGAAATTCAGTGCTTAGTTGAAAAAGATGTTTTAGAAATTACTGTTTTAAGGTGACGCACTTAAATATACCCTCAAACATAATGTGATTGTAAATAAAAAATTAAATAAATAAATAAATTTCTTACTTGATCAATTTGAATTTGAAGTTTGTTGAAGTTGAATATATATATATATGTAGAACTTTTCAACACAATTAGTAAACAAGCACTGATTGTAAAAGTGAAAAGAGAAAAACTCTCTCTTACAGATAATTAAATTAAATTCATTTAACTTCTCTCTTCTAGATAGATGCCAAATTAAAAAAAAAGGGGGGGGGGGGGTTAAACACCACCTCTGCATGAGACTTTGTCGTCTTTAAACTGCAACACTGTTTCTAGTTTATACACTTTAAAAAAAATTCATATTCGGTTAACCGTACAAAAAGTTATTTTGTATGGTTAACCGAATACTTCGGTTAATTTTCTAAGGTTAATTTTAAAGGTTAAGGTTAACCTCTAAAACTTTAAGGTTAATTTTAAGGGTTAAGGTTAACCTTTAAAATTATAAGGTTATTTTTAAGGGTTAAGGTTAACCTTTAAAAACTTAAGGTTAATTTTAAGTGTTAAGGTTAACCTTTAAAATTTTAAGGTTAATTTTAAGGGTTAAGGTTAACCTTTAAAATTTTAAGGTTAATTTTAAAGTTTAAGGTTGACCTATTAACTGTTTAACGGTTAACCTTCATGCTCTATTAAATATACAGTAGAAAAAATAGAATTAGCCTCACCATGTGCTGATCTAATATTTTGTAAATCTGTAAACAAGTTTGTGCGGTACAACTTTTGTATCCACACACTTATAATTACTGTTACAAACAATAACTTTTTAGATTATAATATAGCATAATTAAGTTGCGGTACATTTGATAAAACCATAAAATGTATAATACTTGATATTTGCGGTAACAAATAGAATTAGCCTCATCAATAATTATTTTCAGTTTATTTGTACATTTTGATCTGGTGATACGCATTCGTGAGTTAGTTTTTTATTATTATTTGTAAGTTAAACAAAGACTGTGAAATCAGTGCTCATAAAGTTTTTAACATTTGGTTTTTGATACCTAATTTGAAATGGAACGTGGTAAGCGTTTAACGAATGAAGAATTAGCAGTAATCAAAGCATACAAAGATACAGGCTTATCTAATCGGGAATTTGCGAAGAAAATTAAAAGATCTCGAAAAGTGGTTAACAATTACTTCAAGATTGGCGTTAATTATGGAGCTTACAAGGGAAGTGGTGGCAAACGTAAAATTGATAATCGTACTAAACGAGTTATTGTACGTCGTGCTGCTGCTCAGCACATGACTGCATTTCAAATTTGTACTGATTTACAATTACCTGTATCTGTTCAACATGTGAGACAAATCTTACATGAAGATCCAAACACAGTTTGGAAAAAGCGTAAACCAAAACCAAAACTTACTGCTCGTCATAAAAAAGTTAGATTACAATTTGCGAAAGAACACATGTCTTGGCAAGAAGAGTGGCATCAAGTTCTCTTTAGTGATGAAAAAAAGTTCAATCGAGATGGTCCTGATGGCTATCAATATTACTGGTACGATCTTCGAAAAGAGAAAGAAACTCGGATGAGTCGTAACTTTGGGGGTGGAAATGTTATGGTTTGGGGGGCTTTTTCCTTTGCTGGAAAACTTCCACTGGCATGGATTTCAACAAAAATGAATTCACAGGACTACATTGACTTATTAGAAATAAGTTTACTTGAACATGGTGAGGAATTGATGGGTGAAACTTTCACTTTCGAACAAGATAATGCTGCTATCCATAATTCAAAGCTTACAAAAGCTTGGTTTAGAGAAAAAAATATTCACGTAATGGAATGGCCCGCACGTAGTCCAGATCTTAACCCAATTGAAAATCTATGGAGAATACTTTCTAGAAAGGTTTATGAAAATGGTAAGCAATTTGAATGCACCTTGGAGCTGAAAACTCGTATCAGAGAAGCTTGGAATGAAATATAGAAACTATCCAAAATCTTGTGACTAGTATGTCAAACCGCATATTTGAAGTCATTAAAAATTCAGGAAGCTATACTAAATACTAAATGAGCGTAAAAACAAAATATTTTCTTTATTTTTTGTACAGTATCGGACAAAACATGGTGGACAAACTCAAATTTAGAACAAAAGTTGATCAAATTCTAAAAAGAACTAGTAAAACAATTGTACATATTAATTTTTAAATAGTTCATTATGTTCTTAACAAAATTTAAAACGTTTGAATCATACTAAGAATCACAAAAAAAATTTATAACACATTTTTCTCAACAAACTACATTTTTCCTTGGACAAAACAAGGTGGACAAATCAAAACGAAGCTTTTTTTTATAAGATTTCATTGTCTTTATTCAATTTACCGCATTCTTTTGTTTTCACTTTTATCATAACATTACTCTAAAATAATAAAATAGGTTTTGGAACGTCTGGCCAATTATTTTTTCAATTAAACTAATAATAGATTTAACTCGTGATATATGGGGTAAATTGCAACTTAAAATGGCTTACGACAAATTAGGAAGTGCTTTACGTGAAAATATTGTTAAAGATTTTAAATGCGGAAAACGTCAAGCTCAAATTTGTAGAAAATATAATATAGCTAAATCGACTGTAAGCAAAACTGTCAAATCATTTGGATCTCGTGACTGCTATAAAACAAACCATCGGGGCGGACGTCCAAGAAAAACATCACAAAGACTAGATCGAATAATTGTTAAAGAGCTTAAAAAAGATCCATTTTTGTCATCCACAAAATTAACCGAAAATCTTGAACTACAAAGCTCTGTAATCGCACTGTGCGACAAAGAGCTAACGAAGCAAAATTATTTTCTCGAATGCCTGCCAAGAAACCGCTAACTTCCTTTAAAAATAGAAAGCTAAGACTTGCGTTTGCCAAAGCACACCAAAATTGGACTGTAGACCAGTGGAAAAACATACTTTTTAGTGATGAATCAAAATATAACCTTTTTGGAAGCGACGGCAAGAAGCGAGTCTGGAGACCAAAGAACACCAGATTCAATACTAAATATACCAAGAAGAGTGTTAAGCATGGAACGTCTGCTATGAGATGTTTCTCAGCACTAGGAACTGGTCCTATACACAAAATTAATGGAATTATGGACCGCTTTGTTTACAAAGATATAATGGAAGATGTTATGTTACCACATGCTGAATGGGAGATGCCCCTAAAGTGATTTTTCAACAGGACGATGATCCCAAACATACCTCAAAAATTGTAAAACAATGGTTCAAGGACAAGAATATCACCAAAATGGAGTGGCCTGCACAAAGCCCTGACTTGAATCCAATAGAAAATATGTGGGAAAAAATTGACAATAAGATTGAGCGTGCAAATGTGAAGACCAGTGAGGAATTATTTGAACAAATCGAGAAGGCCTGGCGAGAGGTTGATATGAGAATTGTTGACTCATTAATTGCGTCTTTGCCTCGAAGAATGAATGCAGTAATTAAAAGTAAAGGAGGTCCTACCAAATATTAAGTTAACTTTTGAAGGTTTTTGAAAAGTAATAAGTTAATTTTTGTATTTTTTTGAATTTTCAGTCGATTTTTTGAATGTCCACCTTGTTTTGTCCAAAGAAAAATGTAGTTTGTTAGGGAAAACATGTTTTAAAACTTTTTTAGCGATTTTTAGTATGATTCAAAAGTTTTAAGTTTTGTTAACAACATAATAAACTAAATAAAAAATAATATGTTCAATTGTTTTACTAGTTTTTTTTAGTTTTTGATCAACTTTTGTTCTAAATTTGAGTTTGTCCACCATGTTTTGTCCGATACTGTATATAACGTTAATGAGGCTAATTCAATTTTCTTCACAAATTGAATACTTTTAATTTTTTTTCCATTTGGAATTAATTAAACATACCAATTTATAAACTTTTTAGTTGTAGTAGAAGTAATAAGAAATAAAGTAGATTTCATAATTATTTCACTGCGATTTTTGTTAAATTAGAACAAAAAATAAAGGTGAGGCTAATTCTATTTTCTCCGCTGTACATCATACTTATTTCCAATTATGAATCTTTCTATGCAACTACCACAGTCCTACGTTCATATGTTTTAGGAGTTTTAAGAAGTTCTTTATTAATTTACAAGGCCAGCTAATCAATGTTTTATTAAACGATTAAAACGATTAAATAGTTATAAGTAATTTTTTCACTGTAATTTTCCTATGTTATAAACATACCACAAAGGCAATAATTATGTCATAGAAATTCCAATAAAAAAATTTTTTTTTCTAAGGCATAACAAAGACAGGCACACAGCCAAAATCAAACAGTAATTTTAAAGTAGTGAAATTATTATGTCATGTTAAATAATTTTCATCACATTACATTAAAGTTATTCTTTATTGTTATTGTTGACTGTTTGTGTTGACCCTATACATAATACTATTCTCACACTTAGTTCATTATATTTAAGGTGCTTTAATGTTTTTTATCCAAGGGGACAGAAAAAAAGAGCCTACATAGCTTAAGTGTCATTGAGTTTGTCACAAAAATTTGGCAGACAGGATTAAACAATTCAAAGATGTTTTAATGAGAAGATTTGGTGAAAAGTCACAGATGGCTCAAAAACACCAAAGGTTACCAATCTTGAAAAAAGCCTGGGCATCTGAGGCTATCTATTCTGAAGCAGTTGCAAATGGACTCCCCATTCCAAACATCTACTACCTAAGACATGTAATAATTTCTTACATTTCCAAAAGTATTCTAAACCTAGTTTAAAATTAGATTACCAAGTTTTATTCACATTAGATGTTAGTTTGTTTTGTTAGAAGCAGGATCCATTTTGACCAGACAAAATGTATTGGTCCTGAATGCAACTTATTATAAGCCCTTAAAAGGAAGCCTCCGCCACTTCTACTACTCTATAAATAACAATAAATATCTTTAAAAAGCATCAAAAACATCCTAAAAGTTGTTCTAGCAAACTAAAATTAAACAATTCGACTCCATTTATTTAAAAATTTTTTTAGGAGAAATTAAAGTAATAATCAAGCTTGCTCTGACTAATCGAACAACTTTATTTGTTATCTCCTGAAAAGTTTAATTCTCTTTTTAATCATTTAGAGTAAGTTTTGTAGGAGAGAGAAAGTCACTGGTTATCATATCTTTGATAATTTTAATTTAAGGTAAGTATGGGTATTAAGGCCCACCTAACAGACTTTTGGTCATTTAGGCTTTAAAAATTAAGTTTAAAAAATATTTTCGATTGCTGCTTAAGATTAATCATTCCTTGATGTAAAAATCTTATCTGCATATTGAGGAAATAATTATAACAAAAGTTATTCATGTTTTTGTAGCATACCTTAATTGGGCCTTATTACCCCCTTATGGGGGTAATAAGGCCCATGTAAAAAATACAAAAAATAAATAAAGAAAAACCAGAAAAAAGTTTGGAAACATTCTTTTAATGTATAGTTTATCTCACATTTACAAAATAATAAGTAATCTTGCATATTTATATACTTTAAAAGAATCAATTTTTTATACAACAGTGAATAACAACAGAAAATTAAAAAATTCAATAAAGAAATGTTACAAATAAAAACATTATTCTTCGCAGAATGGACATACTAATTCTTCCTCATCTTCAGAATCATACCCCATGCACCCCTCGTGGTACCATACTTAACATTTACAACATTGTCGCATACTTTCTACAGACTTTTGCTGGCATAACAAACAAAACCAATCATTCACATCCACACTTACAGACTTACTTTTCTTTGCACTTGGTTTTCCTTTGCCTTTATTCTTTTTATCAACAGCTTTAGAAGTGGAAGATTGAGAATAATCTTTTTTCATGTCTTTAGAAAAATTTGCTTTTCCTTTGCCCTTATTCTTATTATTAACAGCTTTAGAAGTAGAAGATTGAAAATCTTCTTTCGTTAGGGCTTTAGCAACATAGTTAAAACTTTTTTTGCGACCGACCATAGCCATATTTTTCTTTTTAGCAGGACTCGGCATTAAATCATTGAAACTTGCATTAAGATTAATTTCAGGTTGATCGACTGAAACTGTTGAGGGACTGGGTTGGGTGACTGAAGCTGTTGAAGGACCAGATTCAGTAAGGCACGTGTTAAAAGATGCACTATCAATTTCTGTCAAAGTACTTGGCAAAAAAGCAGTATCTGCAATGACATTTGGGTTAAAAGGATAAATCCCAGTAGCCCTGAAACCACTTGTAATATTCCCAATTGACATGCACTTGTTCCATGCTGGTGTAAAAAGTTTGCCAAATAGAGATTTGGTTATTCTTCTATCTGGATGTGTCCTCAAATATTTCATGACTTCTTCATCCCAATAGGACTCGAAAGCTTTAAAGACAAATTTGTCCATGGGCTGCAGTTCATGGGTAGTATTGCTTGGTAAGCAAAAGATGTGAATCCCAAAGCTTTCCGCCTTTTCAACTATTCGAATATTAATATGGGAAGCAGCACCATCAATAATTAACAGAGTCTCTCCACTTGTTTTATATTTATTGAAGTGGTCAAGCCATATAAGAAAGGATTCGATGGTCATCGACCCCTTCTCCGTCATTAATGTAGTTGAACCTGGAGGCAAATCATCACTGAATTCACTCTTCAGACGAATACCTTTGAAAAGCACCATTGGAGGTATAGCACTTCCCATAGCATTGGCACAGCCAACCACAGTCACATTTTCTGCATGTTCCTGAGCAACAAGATGATCTCTTCGCTCCCCGTTGCACTAAAACAGCTTGTTGGTGATGAACTGTAAGCCTGACTCCTTTTTCATCCATGTTGTAGAGCCTTTCTGGAGTATTAAAAAAGCCATGCAATGACATTAGTTTTTCTAATTTGGTGAAATAGTCCTTAACAATAAACGGATTCATTTTTTGTGCCCTTGCTGGGTTCATAAATTGCGCCTTTCGGCAGCTAATTTTTGGGTAGCGCCTTAAGAAATTATTACACCAGTCTCTACCTGCCAGTTTTTTGTTGGCATTGAAGCAATGATTAATATTGTTTGCTTCAACAAACTCAAAAGCATATGCTCTCAAGAGTTTTGGTGTTATTGGCATACCAATGTCTGACAATCTGAAAATTCTTGACACTAACTTTTGCTCCTGCTCACTAGAAAGCGTAGTTTTTCTTCCTAAAGACTTTTTCTGGGATCCTGTACACAAGTGATTTCGTAGAGTTCTACGAGGAATTTTGTATTTTATGGCAGCTTCTCTTTGCGATGCTCCGTTTTGCACAGCTTTGAAAGCCTCCTGCAATTGACCTTCTGTCCAATTAGCTCTACTTTTTCCATTAGCAGTTGCCATTTCCAAAGACAATATTTTAAATATATATTTTTTTAATAAATAGTATTTAAGTCTATAAAAATAAATATATAATTTTTTCTTTTAAAAAACAACATTTTATAAATTGATTAAAAAGTAAAAAATAAATTTTTTCAAAAGTAGTAAAAGTATAAAATCTATAAATTCCAGAACAACAACGTTTTTGTAACTAATACTTAACAATTTTATTTATTTACACTAAAGTTTGTTGTTTATTGTTTGTATAAATTACTTTTCTTAACAATTTATTTTATTTACGCTAAACTTAAGTCAGTTTCAGGTTGTTTGTTTTAATTACTTTTCTTAATAAATTCTTTTGTAACGCTGAACGAAAGTTTAGCGCATTTCTTTTATTATTACCGCTGACCTCGTGTTTGGGCCTTATTACCCGATTTTTAGTGGGCCTTATTACCCGCTTTGAACCTGTTACGTTTATCGATAATGTATCCTTTTGTTTCAACACTTGCATAAATATTATATGATGAGTAATGATAACGAATAAGTACTTAATGCAAATAAATGCAATTGAAAAAAATAGAAGCTTTATAAAATATTTTAAAATGTAAAAACACGTATCTTAAAAATTAGACTTAAGCAATTTTTGACGAAACTAACAAAGTAATCTTGCTTTGTCGAACGCGCGGTAAAGAAATGCTGATTTTTTTTGCTGCCAGTGATAAAACCAGATAACTCTAATATTTTAATGTCGAAAAAAAGTTTCACAATTTATTTTTTCCCTAACTTTGGATTAGTGGGCCTTATTACCCGCCGGGCCTTAATACCCATACTTACCTTATAAAAAGTATTGGTTTAGTATCACCTGTCTATGTTGACCCCTAGATGCCATTTACGCATTTTGTGAGTTGAAAAATTTGTGTCATTTTTACTAAAATAAAAATTGCCAGGCATCAGTTTTAGTTACCTGACAATATTTTAATATAGTAAAAGTGACCTATTGCCCAAGGTGTAAATGGTTCCTAATATAGACGGTGCAAAATACTGCAATAATGCAATATCATAGTATAGGATGTAATCAATGTTGTAAAATGTTGCAAACTTAAAATGTATTATTTAACTATGTAGGACTTCTGGGACAACATCAAACAAGTGACTACAAAGAAGGTGACAAATTCTAACAAAAGTAGTATGGGGAGTCAAAAGCTAATATCACTGGATGAGATTGTTTTTGACATTAGACTCAAATAGTTCTATAGAATACAGTACAACTATTCTAGAATTAAATCATGAGTTTTTATATTCAAATTCAGTGTGTTCTGCTGTAATATAAAGAAATCTAGATAAAAGTATTTGTAATTGGCAAAGCAGTTTCTTTCATTATTAGTGACAATAACCTTAATAGTCTCTTTTTTTGCAAATAATATTCAATGATAACCTTGGTGTTTGATATTTGTGGAGAAATTCATATGAAAATAGAGTTTGATCTGAAAAAAGTAAGAAATTTATTCATGCCCAAATTCATATTTTAAATTTCTTACCCACTGTTGATTATCTGTTTTCGAGGTGGACAGTGAAAAATGAAATGTGGAACTTATTATTCTAATTTTGTCAATGAGAAACGTTAGAGATTGAGTTTGATTTCTGTTTTTGTTTTCAAAACAAGGAACTGTTAAAAAAAAAAGCTAGCTCAAATTATCGGATTTACGATTTCCGCTACACAAAGATCGCGTAAATTTTAATTGGGTTTTTACGCTGAAATTAGCGGAAATTACGAAAAAATATGTTTATAGTAACAATCCGCTCATTTCAGCGGGTTTCAGATGAAATGGTCGTGAATTCCGATTGGAATGAGTTTTATAGTAGTGACCCCTGGTCACCTTAGCGTCTACTATTCTATAAACCAGTGTTTATGAAGATAAACCGGTGTATATGAGGATAAAACACCGATTCATGAGAATAAGTAAATAGGCAAAATTCTGAAAAGCTTTACTAAGCTTGTCAAATTGTTGGAAAGTTCTTTTAAATCTCTAACGCCTAAAGGTTATTCAAATGACAAAAGGGTTGTAAAACAAAATTCTGGAGAAAAAAAGATGGCGCTACTCAACTTTTTCACCCACCATTGGAAAGTGTTCTAATCTGAAGTTGAAAGTACAAAAATATACGACAAACCCCAAATGTTCGTCATTTTGAATAAACTAACTTTGCGGTTGACTTTGTTCTCAAAAGCAAAATATTGCCAGCCTGGTTTTTATTATAAAAAATGTTTTTTGGGCGAGCAAACATTATTTTTATGAAAACCATGTGGTTCCAAAAGTTCGATTTTCTACCCTTCGTCCATAATTACTTAAAGTTTGTCTGCAGATTACAAGAAGCTTTAAACACTCCACCCTTTACTAAAGCTTAACAACCTTAAAGAGAAATTTTTTCAATCAAAATCTTTCCTTTATTGTAAAAAAATTTCATCCTCCCCGGCGGGGAATCGAACCCCGGTCTCCCGCGTGACAGGCGGGGATACTTACCACTATACTACCGAGGACTGTGAATAATAAGAACTTTTTATATAAAAATAAAAAACAGTTTTGGTTTAGGTTTTGTTTTTGTTAAAATAAATGTTTTTGTTAAAGAAATATATTATTTTAATAAGGCATAAAGCTTAATGTATATAAATTTTTGTAACAAAAACTATTAACTTTTACTGATGTAAAAGTTAATAGTTTTATTATAGGACTTTGGAGGACATTGGAGAACTGGTGACGGCTTTACACAAAAAGGTCTTTAATTGCCTTTAGAGCTAATGATTGGTCTGACAGAACAGGACGTTTATAGCAGAAGACCTATGGTTTTTTTTCCAAGACCTCGGGTTATTCCATTATCGTTTTTGAATCCCATATTCACTTATCTCAGAATTACGGGAAATTTCATTATAACGATCAAAATTTATGTAATTCTACATATCGCATTTTTGCGATAATTAGACGTAATGTAATGTGATGAATCTTCTACCCCAATAAAATGGCGAATTTGATAGAAAAAAAGTATTTTCCAGATCTCTCAGACAGAAGGATACCTGCAGACAGATTTAGATGCAAAAATCTTGTTTCTCATTTAAAGAATTTAGGGTGAATGCAAAGAATTGTTTTTAATTTTATATTTACAAAAAACATTTCTTTTAAGTTGATGCGACAACTCCAATATATTGCAGTATTTATCTACGAGCATTAAATATGTTCAACCCTAATATTTTAAGAATTTTAGAATAACTTGCACCGTTCTACTAGGATCAAACTTGATTCACTGAACAAAACTGTTCGAATCGATTTCTACCAACCAATCAACCATCAGCTCCTTTGATTAATCAATCGGCCAATCAAAATATAATTTAAAAATTCTATTTATTTTGAGCTAAATCTAAATGAGTTTCCACAAAAAAATGTGCGTGTCATTCATATGATCAATTTATCAATTATGTTAGGATATATCCTAACACAATTTATCAATTATGTTAGGATATATCCTAACATAATTGATAAATTGATCATATGAATGACACGCACATTTACCTCAAAATACCTCAAAATATTTTAGAAATGCTTTAAATGTATAATTTTTTTTGTGTGTGAAAGTTTCATATTTTAAAAGGACGCTCGGAGAAAAGAGCCTGGATTACGTACTAAGCTTTCAAATCCGCAGTTAATCATAAATACTTCCGCAGTTTTAGTTCAAGATTGATTTTCTATTATCAAAAAATATTCAACTAATGATCAATCTTTAACCATTTATTTTACCTGTTTTGGAAAGTAAGTTAATCTAAATTGTGTTTGAAAGTAAAATATTGTCAATGAAACTTGTAAGTAATTACGTAATTATTAATTAATTTTAACATGTTAGGTTAAAGTTGTTAAAAGATTTTCAATATAAAATGATTTATCATAAAAATGTATACAAACTGGCATTAGGATAATTCATAAGAACTGTGTTGGCTTCATGTAACAAGGACATGACTGTAGTGCCAATGATAGTTAAAAATAAATTCCAGTTTTAAGTGATTTTAAGATCGTTAATTTTGTGCTTTTACATTTCAGATATTAAATTTATATTTAATTATGTTTTGATATCAGTTATAAAAGATATTAGGTATATATATAAATATATTGAGATTTATTCAACAATACAATAGTAAAATATTGATTACTTATAGTAAAGCGTATCTTATATTGCAAAATATATGTTAATCCATAGCTCTTACAATTTTTTTATTGTAATGTTTAAAAAGTCATGTAATGTTAAAAAAGTTTAAGCCTTCTTTCAAAGCACTTCAGTGGATTTAATAGCAACATTACTTTCATTATCAAGTTATTTTGTAAGGAATAAGTGTTGGACTGACTGTAAGATTCGGTGCAGTGATTTTCTTAAAATCCTCTACTGTTTTGATCTTCTTATTGCTAATGTTTATGGATCTTTTGCACACTTTTGGTTAAGTGCTCTATATTTTCTAATGAAAGTTGTGTCTCCGTGGTTTTTTCTGTTCGTAAGTTATTGGATGTTGTCCCAGCTTCTTCGTAGTTAGTTTGACCAGCTATAACTTTGAAGTCATGGTGACGTCCTTGATGACATCGGACGGTAGAAAATAAATTTGACAGTAAACTAATTTATCAAACCCCATCATTAAGGGCAGTTGTATTAAAAAAAAAGAGAGACCGAATCCATAACGGACTGTATAACTCAAAGTTGCATTTGGGATAGTTGAAAAAATGACAAAAATTCTTGAAGAAATATTTACTTTTAAACTTGTTGGTGGATAAGAGAAATAATTGTTAGGTTTTTAGGATTTAAGAGGTTATTTTTTTGTCGATAAACATAGAGATAAGAGGCTTATAATGGCATTTGAGTTCAGATGTGAGAATTGTTACGCAACTTTTTTGTTTACGAGTTAACTTTAGTGTACTGTACATCTGCGTATTATTCCTCAATAATTACTTTTTTCTCCAAGGTGATAAGAGAAGCCATTTTACTTCAAATATAATTAGAACATTTCTGGAAATGAGTACTGGTACCAAAACGGTACGTTTATTTAAATCTTATAGACGTTAAATCCAAAACATTCTAACGAGTGAGTATGCATGATAAGCTATATAATTAAGTATGGAGTGAAACTACCCATTTCAGAACCTTTTGAATGTCAGCATATAACATAGATAAAGTCAATTTGCATTTGGTGCAAATGATACTTTTAGCTACTTGAGAAAACACAACGCTGCTAAAAAGTTCAGCACGCAGCGGAATTAAGTTTACTTTTTTCTTTAAAACTTAAAAAATAGCAGAAAAGATAAAATTTTTTAGTTATTGCATATTCAAAATTTAATTTTTAGAATATTTAGAAAATATTAAAAGAAAAAAAAAGAAAAAAAAGTGAAAGAAACTATAAAAATTTTTGGAAGAAATTATATATATGTAAAAGAAGATAAAAAAAAGCTGCTGAAAAGTTTAACACGCTGACTCTCCTTAAAGCTTTTGAGGAGATCTTTTATCTTTTATTGCGGAAAAAGTTGCATCATGGTAAATTAAAAAGTTGCATCATGGTAAATTAAACTCTTCTTTTTAATAAAATATTAAAAAAAGTCACGTGTAGTATCTTAATAAATCGTTATGTTATTGAGATTTAAAAATTTTGTTTTACATTAATTCATCATTTTTGTCTGAAAATTTCCCATGGGAAAAAAAGCAATAAGTCAAGAAGTCAAACAGCGTTTTATTGGCCTTAATAATGGAGGTCACTCTAATATTGAAATATCTCGAACTTTAAAGTGTGTTTCACCTTCATGTGTTAGTAAAACTATTGCCAAATTTAACGAAACTGGTAACAAAGCTGGTTGTTTACTGCTGATAAAAAGCGTTTAGGACGACCAAGAATGACAAGTATCACTGATGATAATTCTATTGACCGGGTCGCCAGAAAAAATCCTAAATACTCAGCGAAACAAATGGCGCAAGAAGTAGACCTGGCACTTAAAACTAAAATATCAAGACAAACACTTAATAGAAGACTAATAGACCGTAAACTGTGGTGCTATGTTGCTGCCAGTAAGCCATTGTTAAAACCAACCGACTGTTTAAAACGAATTAAATTTTGTGAAGCAATTTTAAAAATGAGTAATTATGAAATAAGAAGAATTGTTTTTAGTGATGAATCAAACTTCACCGTCCTAAATCGTAAGAACAAAGTCATTGTCTGTAGGCACCACAATGAAAAGTATACTAATCGCTTTATTGTACCGAGGCTACAAGGAGGAGGTTGTTTAGTTAGTATTTGGGGCTGCATCACATATGATGGCCCAGGTCTACACATGTTATATAATGATCGAATGGACCAACATCGATACATTGACACCCTTGAAAGCTACTTAATACCAACCAATGGCATTTTTTTTGGTGACGACCCCGAGTGGATGTTTCAGCAAGACAACGCTCCATGCCATAAAACAAAATCTGTAACAGAATGGTTTGAGTAAAACAATATCAAGGTACTTCAGCGTCAGATCACCTGATCTGAATCCAATTGAAAAAATTTGGACTAAAAACTTACCAAAAAACCATTAACTTCAGCTGAAGATCAAAGAGAAATTTAAGAGTCGTTTAACGGTTTAATATTTGAAATTGTCAAAAAATTTTCGTTTCTGTAAAAAGAAGATGTACATTATGCATAAAAAATAGAGGTGGTCACATCCCTTATTAAGGTTCAGCCAGAAATCCACTTCAAATCCAAACGTGCTAAACTTATGAGCAGCTCTTTTTTTCTTATTTTATATATGATTAATTTCTTCCAAAAAATTTAATTGGTTTTTTTCATTGTTTTTCTTTTCTTTTTTTTTTTTCTCTCTTAATATATTCTAAATACTATAAGAAATAAATTTTGTATATAAAATAACTAAAAAATTTTATCTTTTCTACTATTTTTTAAGTTCTAAAGAAAAAAGTAAATTTAATTCAGCTGCGTGCTTAACTTTTGAGCAGCGTTGTAGTTGTGATTTTTTTTTTTAAAAAAAAATAAAATCATCTAGTTTGATTTGATTGGAAACTTCTTTTAAAAGGTACTATTACGTAATATAATGAGAGAACTGTAATATTCTGGAGCATTTAGATCTCTATTGCTTAAATTAAAAATTTTTTAAACAAGAGTTTTTTTAAGTAGACGAAAAGCCCGTCTCTCGTCCGGCGAGGATGAACCCTCCGATCTCCCGCGTGAAAGGCGGGGACACTTACCACTATATTACCGAGGACTACAATGAATATGACATTTTTTTTTTTTTTTTAAATAATAAAATGTAATTTTAACATTACTATAATTTTTAAAAAACTTTGAAAATGGTCTTTAAAAAGTTAAATCATTTATTACCGCAGGAAAATTTTTCATAAATTAACTTTAAAGATTCTTCAAACGCTGATTGACAAATGCGATCAAGTGCTTCCAAAAACCTTTCAACAGTAATTTCTGGCCGTTCTCTAAAGAGATACTTAAAAAAGTGCTCGCTGTAGCTGAAGCGATCCATTGCTTGCTGAGCTGCTCTAATTGAATTTATTCCACGTTTATTTATACCCAAACTATTAGCTAAATCAATTAGGTTGGGAAAAGTTGTACCTTCATTGAGTAACTCTTCACGAAGCTTTTTTAAAACCAAAGGTTGGATTTCGGAAATGGTTTTGCAACCTGTCAAATCTATAAGTTTAGCGGCAGCCACAAATCCATGTTCTAAAAGTTTTTCATAAAAGAATTTTGTCTCTAGATCCGGGTGTGATGTTTTTAAAATGTTCAACATTTCGGAGGCTTTATTGCCACCACCAAACTTCGCTTGAAGTATGTTAGTGATGGTGTTCTCTTCAAGTTGCAATTCTTCTGCGAGAGACTTGATCAGATCTTCATGATCTAATTCAGGTTTTAGATAACTGAGATCCCATTTTGCATCTAAGTAATATTGATTAAAGAATGAAATTTTTAGTTGTCAAAAACACAAAAAACTTTTGTACTTCAAAGAATGAAAGATTTTAGTTAAAAAATAGTTAAACTCTTTTTTTATTTGATTAAAAGCACTTTTAATCAAATAAAAAAAGAGTTTAACTATTTTTTAACTAAAAATGATTTCGACCCTCTCCCCTTCCTTACAACCCCCCTACTAAAAATGATTTAGAAATCTATATTTAGAAATCCATCTTCTTACCTTTTAAAGGCATGGTTAACAATTGCTTGATGTGCGAATGATCGACATTTTTACAATTTGTTTCTTTTTGCAGATATTTCCAGACCTTGGGGTAAATATTGGGAGAACCACTAATGTGATCAATTGGTTTTATCGCTTGGGTTGTTGTAAAGTTAACTAAAATGAATTTGCGAATTAATTTCTTATTTGTTGTTATACAGAAATGAAAACTTAAGATTCAAGAAACATTTTTGAACACCTTCAAAAAACGTGAAACTTCATTTTTTAAACATGATTTAGGAGAAGCTGGTGAGTAAGTTGATTTAGGAGAGCTGGTGAGTAAATTGATTTAGGAGAAGCTGGTGAGTAAGTTGATTTAGGAGAAGCTGGTGAGTAAGTTGAGTGAGCTGGAGACTGGTTGATGTTAAACTTATTTGAGTTTTAAAACTTTAATAAGCAAAAAAGAAAATCTGTTTAGTTTTTGTTTAAAACTCTTAAGAAAACTTTTTATTTTTTACAAATGACTTTTAGATGTATTTTTACAAATGTCTTTTTTAAGATTTTCTGAGGGGTTTATTTTCTAGCTTTAAGACGTTTATTTTAAAATTGGTTTTCGTACATTTGCGCGTAAATCAATTTTAAAATTTTAGTCTGTTTAAAAAATTTATTCAGTTTAAAGAATACTCAATTTATTTTACATTTTGTAATTTTGCGTGTTATAATACGTTACCTGATTGTATATTGAGAGAAAGCAAAAACCTTCCATAAAGTCATTGTATGGACAGTTGACTTTTTATTAGTGTTGTTACGACTTTGAAATTATTCGACTGTCGACTAAATCGATTAATGTATTTTCCAAAGTCGACTAAAATCGACTAATACATTTTTATAATCGACTAAGTCGACTAAAAGTCGATTTAGTCGAAATATTTGAATAAAAAATTTTATTATAATCATATAGGGGAGAGGGGGGCAGCTTTGAACGGGGGCAGCTTTGAAAAAATGCATTTTTGAAGCGTTTTTATATTTAAACTTAATAAAACTAAGTATATTGTGAAAATAATATTTACCTTCGCACCTGTCACCTGTCCTTCTTGGCATTTGGCATAAGTTGGACAAAATATATGATTGGTTTGTTTTTGAGGACAAATTGTAAACATTTCGATATAAAGTTGTAAGAATTTTTTTACCACGTTTCTAACTAGTGAGATGTTAAATATTATTTATAAGATAGAATAACTCATAAGATTTACAATTAAGCAGGAAATGTCAATTGTTGAGATAAATTTGTTTGGAAAAATCATCATTTATTATTTAAATCGCTATTGGGGCAGTTTTGAATAAAATGAATGGGGCACCTTTGAATCGTTGTTTAAACTTCTGGCACTTTGTTGCTTGATTATTACGGCCTGAATTTTGATTATTTAAAGATAAAAATGGTTTGAAATTATAAAAAAAAGAGAGTGACATTAATCCATTTACAACTTGAGAATGCTCTTCTCCAAGTAGTAAATGGATTAATGAGGCCAAACGAAGCTGCTATAACTTTTAATATAAAACGTAATACTTTACATTACAGAATAAAGAAGTATAAAAATTTATCATCTAAGACCAATCTTGGTTTGACGATTAGATATACTGTCGCACAAGTATTTAAAAAAGATGAGGAAATAATTTTAAGAGACTACCTAATAAAAAGCTCTAAAATGAATTATGGCTTGACATACTCAACTTAAACTTAACCCATTTCCATCTACGTTATAATCGTGTTTTTTTTTAAGTTTAAGGTTTAGTTGGTTGTATAAGTTTTTTTTTTTTTTTAAATTTTAGATTGGGGCAGTTTTGGTCTAATTATAAAGAATTTTACGATGCTGAAAATCAATTGAATTTGCCTCTCGTACAAAACAAACTTTTTTGATCCAAAAGTTGTAAAATGGTGTCATAGGAATGCAGTTGAGATTTCTTATAGAATTTGCAAGTAACTAATAATTCTTAAAAAATATAATATTGAACATAGTTTTCAAATTCATTAAAAAACTTAGCTACAATAATTATTTCCTTCCAAATAAAGTAGGAAAAAATGCAAAGTATTGCGAACACATCAACAACAACAAATAAAAACATATAAAAGGGTAACATTTTGTCATATCAAAGTGCTCCTGAGAAAACTGTGATTATAATGGAGCATGATCTTTTCATTGTCTAATTTTTGAAATATATTTGTTTCTATTGGAGGCATTTTTTGTAAACTAGGTCTGCAAATTCTTGAAATGCTGATGGACAAGTGCTATCGAGTGCTTCTAAAAACCTTTCAACGGTGACTTCTGGGCGTTCATGAGAGAGATACTTTAAAAGTAGCTCTATTTGGCTGAAGCAACTGGCAGCTCCCTGAGCTGTTCTAATTGAATTTAATCCTTGCTCATTTATATTTAAACTTTTGGCTAAATCAGTTAGGTTGGGATAACTTGTACCTTCAACGAGTAACATGTTACGAAGCGTCATTAAATCCGAAGGTTTGATATCCCAAACGTTATCACAGCCTGTCGAACTTATAAGTTCAGCGGCTACCATGTATCCATTTTGTTTCAGTTCTTCGCAAAACTTTTTTGTCTTTAGTTTCGGCTGCGTAGCTTCTAAAACGTGCAACATTTCTTTTGCTGGATTGCCACCACCATACCTTGCGCGACCAATCTCAGCTCTGGTTTCCTTCTCTATTCCCAAATTATCCTCAAGACGTTCGATATAATCTCCTTGATCTAATATAGGTTTAAGGTTGATGAGATTCCATGTTCCATCTAAATTTATATGTTAAATTATTTAAATAAGGAAACTAAATATTCAAAATCAGAAAAAAATTAGACCTTGAACAATTTCTAATCTTATGCGAAGACTGATTACAGTATTGTTTCAAAAAAAAAAAAAAATTTTTTACCTTTTAAAAACATGGCTAACACTCTTTTGACATGCGATTGATTTACGTTTTCGTTGCTATATTTTTTCTTCAAATAATGCCAGACTTTTACAAAAACTTTAGAATTACCATCTGTTTCCGGGTTTGATTTTTTTGCGTGTTTTGCTTAAAGTAAAGAAACAAGAAGCCTCAGTTATTAACTACACTTTCGGAAAAACTTGGTTTTGATCACGACCAAGACAATTTTTTCCATCTAGTCTTCTTTTTTCCTTGTCTAACCTTTATTGTCATTTGTTTTTCCGGAATATGAAATAATACCAAAATGAGTGAAATAGTTACTAAATCTCTCTATATAAACCACACTCACCTACAAAATGCACCAACACATTGATGCTAAGAAACATCAACAATGCCACTCTCTTACAATTCACATTTCATATTGATTACTTTAAACAACATGAAAATTTTTCGTTTCAAAAAGTTTACTTACTTCCTTCGTTTGATTCTCTGGGGTCATTTTCTTCCGTGCTTGGCAAGCAATTAACGTTACTTGTAACAACTACATTATTTTCGAAGGAGCCTAAAATGGAAAGGTGTTTACTGACTTTTTGTTGTATTGACTAGTTGGTTGTATAAGTTTTTTTTTTTTTTTTTTAAATTGCTTCTATTTAAAGCTTAAATAGCTTTATATAACTTTTGTTAAATTAACTCTTTAGAGTGATTATAAGATTAGATAATTTAGAAAAGATAACTGATTTTTACTATTAGAAACTTAAACTTAATGAAATTTAAAATTAAATCAATGCTTTATTTAAAAAAAAAAATAATAATCACTAGTTATTTCCATTTGCCGGAGATAATTCAAAGCTGCCTCAGGTTGGGGCAGTTTTGAACATTTTCACGCATGTTGAAGAAATAAGGATTCCGACTTATTTTTTAGCTCAAAATTTGTTAAAACACTGCAGTTTTATTCCTTAATCATTGTTTTGACTATTCAGAAGAAAAAAAGTGGTTTGACTAATTAAAATATTGATTTATAAAAAAAAGTTTAAAAAGTGTTCAAAGCTGCCCCCCTCTCCCCTACTTTAATGTTGCTTGACAATTTATCTTTGAGGCGCTATGAAAAAACTAGAACTTTAAGAGAGTAAACAAATAAAAACCAGGTGTGTGATACTGTTATAATAGCACATGCTGTTGTTGTATCAAGACCGTTTTCTTTTTCAGTTTTAATTCATCGAATCTATTAGATGAATTAAAATCGAATAAACAAACAAAATAAAACGGAAATTACGATCACAAAGTAAATAAACCAAAAACACTGATGGGCATTTCATATCATTTCTCACAACAGTTAAAGCGAATAATTAACAAAAACTTTTTTGATTAAACAGGTCGGGGCAGATGGGGCGGCTAAACAATTTTGGGGGTGGCAGATTTGCAAAACGTTTTCGTTTACTTAACATTTTGTTTTAAAAACATCAATTGGTTACTATAATGAGAAAAAGGAAACATATTAATGAAGTGGTACTACATACAGTAAGCCAAGAGTTAAGTTTATGTGCTACAGCAAATTAGGTTCAATGGTCAGATATTTTGGTTCAATTAAAGTATTGGTAATTGAGGTCGAGAAATTCAAATCTGCGTATACTTGG
The DNA here is from genome assembly GCF_058129835.1 of Hydra viridissima. NCBI lineage: Eukaryota > Metazoa > Cnidaria > Hydrozoa > Anthoathecata > Hydridae > Hydra > Hydra viridissima. The sequence goes on from NW_028324315.1 coordinate 4,388,587, forward strand.
TCTCTAGGAGTGGTCATTACCGCACAGGTGTTAATTTCAAGGTGGGTCATTGAACGTTTTATAATAAAAAAAGGGACATTTTGTATGTTTAAATATAGGTAAATGAGGTCGGGTATTGAAATTTGGGCTTATTGAGACCGCACAGGTGGTCAGGGGTTGTCAAGACGGTGTATTCTTTGTGCGAAGACTGTACACCAGCCTGTACAACAGGGGCATATGATACCAGTTGTACAGGCTGGTGTACATTTGTGCAGTTTCCAGGTTATAGTGATGCAGCTTGTTAGGGTCCACTTTCTCATTGCTAGAGAGGATACAGAGGGTAATGTAAAACCTCTTCATCAACTCTTCATCAACTCTTCATCAACACCTAGAATCTTTACTGACTTTTGGTATCCCCTAAAAACCCCCTTGCAGTATTGCTATTATTGGAGTTTCCAGATCCTCCTGACTTTAGAACATCAAAATTGATACCAAGACCAACCCTCAGCGCAACTTGAATCTGTTTTTTTTTTGAGTTTTAATAATTCCTTATTTCCTTCCTTAGCCTGCCACTTCTTAAAATTCAACATAGCCTGTTGGCTGTGTGAAAGAAGCACTCCATGCTTCTTATCCACAAACGAAAGGTGGACAGGCCATGTTTAAATCTAATATCTGAAAGATCTGCCACAATTCTATAAACCTTTTCCAGGTCATTCAGGTTGGAGCTGCTCAGGCAGCAGACGCTGCAACTTGTAGTTGTGTCAATCACTGCACTAAGAATGATGGCAAAATTTCCATCAACCATAATTTCCTCCTGCTCATGGTAGATCATAATGTCATCCAACCTTGAAGGGAGAGCCTAGAACTCCTTGAAAATGTTATACTCCTCCACCACAACATGTTTGCTCTCCTTTATGTATTGAAACCTGATTGGTCTGCAATAGAGTGTGGAGGAGGGTTTTGGGTTTGTCCAGACAACATCATCTGCCACCTTGCTCCAGATTTGTAGGGGAACCAGGCAGGTGAAGAGCAAGGACTCTTTTAGCACTATGCTGGCTAGTTCAACATCCTTAGATACCATCTGTTTATTATCTGGTTTTAATCACTTTAAAAACAAATTATAACTATATTATATTTGATTTACCTCCTTCATTAACTTCCATCTTCTCCTCTGTCTTCAGCTCTTCCAGCAACCAGTACCGATTGTCCATAAAAAACTTCTCCCTCTTCTTACCAGATTTGGTCCGGCGACGATTGAACCTCTTCAGCCAAACCTTGGCAACCTCTTGCCCAGGTTTAAAGTAATTTGTATTTACAAGATAAACTACTTATAAAGACTTCTCTTTACTCATTGGTCAACATCATAACAATATTAAAGATTAAAAAAGTTAAATTTAGTGAAAAAATAGAAATAAGGATGTTAGGATGATTAACCGACTAAATCGACTTTTAGTCGATTATTAGGAAACTCATAGTCGATTAAATCGAGTATTCGATTTTTCAAAGTCGACCAATTTCGACTTTCGACTAGTCAACTTTTAGTCGATTTAGTCGATGTCGATAACAACACTACTTTTTATTCTACCTATATTTATTTATGGTGATAATATTTACGTAATAGCTCTCTCTAAAAGCACAACTGACTGTGATTTCGTCGCCAATGATTTTTAAAAAAATGACAAAATACTTTTCGCATCGTGTAAGAGCATTTTCCATGCGCTCATGGATTGGATTTCGAAATTTGTCATAAACCTTTGGAAAACTGACAAATCGCTCACAATGTTGTTGTCTTTTTTGTATAAACATTTAGAGGAAGTGCTTTCCGCCAAGCTCTCCCGGTAATGTATTTTGAGAAAGCTAAGCAATCTACACTCCTTGTATTTGATTCATACTGTATGCATGGAGGTAAGACTTCATTCAAATAAAAGCTTCTTCGATCAGCTGCTATCTCATGAATTAGATGTTAAATAAGAATAAAAAAAACTGATAGAGAGGAATTTCATAAAATTATCATTGTTTTTACCTTTTTTTATGCCAGTTTTTTTATGCCAGTTTTTTATGCCAGATCCTGCTAAATTTCTCTCAATTTCAAACTGTTTCTTTATATTCTCAATGTTTTTCTTTTCAGTTTCGTTTTTTAGCTGTGACACTTGGTATTCAATTGTGCTTTTTTTGATCATCATCATGATTGTTAACGCTATCGTCATTATGATCATCATCATGATCACTGTCATGACCATCATCATGATCATCATGGTTATGATGAGGATCATCATCATGGCCTGAAAAAGAATAAGTAAGAGAAAATTTTAGATTATTTTACTTACAAAAGAAATAATTTTACGTAATATTTACATGTTGTAACGTTTCTTTTGATCATTTACTATCCCGTTTTTTTTTTCACTCTGAATATTCTTTAAAAGAAATTTTCTCACTTTGTTTTAACTTAAAAAACAAAATTTTTAAACTTTGATGGATTAGTGCACTGATTATTCGTTAATGGATTAGTGCAGTGATTATTAGCTTAATCCTTTATTTATATTCACTTTTTTTTATTACATTCCCGAAATGCAGTACACGTTTTGTGAAAAATCCCGTGATTACGGGATCAACAATTTGCACGAGATCCCAGGGTGCCATCCATATAATCAAATAAACATGACAAAATTATGAAATAAAAAAAGAAAAAAAGTTGTAACGTTTCTTTTGATTACAAATGTAATATTTCGAGACCTGAGAATAAATTAGCCGCATATCCCGAAACAGTTATTTTTTCATGTCTATTAATCTGGTCATATTTTCTAGTTGTGTGCACTCACGTCCGTTTTATTTGGCTTTAGTGAATTTTGAACTAATCCTTTAAATATGAAGTAAACCAGGAAAAATTCAAAGTTTTCATAGAGAAAAATGAGAAATTATTCCTTACTTGTGTATAAATGTTTCTTTGTAAAAATATATCCTAAATTGTGCTGCCTTCTATAGCGGTTCTTTAAATCAAATCGATTAATTTTTAAAAATGAATTTTTACGATTTACAAAAAGTAACTTAGTAATAAACAAACTAGCCGCACTAAAACTTCTTTCTGCAAGAACCAGCACCAAAGTGCTTACTTTACTTTACTTTTACTTAAAAAATAACGTAAGAAACGTAGAAGGGCAGAAAAACCTAAAACTCCCTGAAATACTTTTTTCAACCTAGTTCCTTTTTTGTTGAAGTAAAAGGAAAGGAAGTAGAAATAAAGCAAGGGAAAGAATTTATTATTTAACAATTTATTACTCTTAAAACATGATAAGCTTCGTGGCCGTAAACAAGTGGGGGCTTGGGGGGGCTATAGCCTCTGATAATATTTTTAAAAGCAATTTGAAAACATTTATATAACCTTCGTTATTTAAATATCTATAACTAATTTTTTTTAATTGCAAAATATTTCGCAATTAAATGAATAATAAAAACAAAAATACCGCAAATATGTAAACTTTAGTAAATAACTGTAAATTTTACATTTCGAATAAAAACTTTATTTTTAGGAGTTATTTTAGAGTGTGTACATCGAGGTGGCATCAGATAAATTTTTTCTTTGACAGAAAACATAACAAATGATATTAATAACTTGGTATTTTTTGTATCTAGGGTGATTTGTAAAAAATGACGGTAGTCAGAGCTAACC